>NC_090756.1:2335085-2515085 GCF_036898095.1 Palaemon carinicauda
TAAAGGCTGTCAGCTGTCAGTTGTGTTCTTTTATTATTTTCGGTATCGAATGAAAAACGACCTATTAAGTTGGTTTAATGGCCGCTCATGAATGGCAGAGGCAAGGGACAGTCACATTGCCCTATCGAGCAGAACAATGCCCTAGAGACTGACCATGTATATATATGCCTACTGGTGACTCAGCAGATAGACCTATATGCTCTCCGAAACCTCCCATTCTTAGCTCACAAGGATGGTGAAGTTGCAGCGACCAAAGGAACTAATGAGTTTGGTTGGGACTCGAACCCCAGTCTGGCGCTCACCAGTCAGGGACGTTACCACATCGGCCACCACAAGCCTAAATTACATTGGCAAATGGGTATTACATTCTTATATTGTCCTAATCTCGGGTAAATGTTTTTCAAATAGTTTGCAAATGTTTCCCTTTTAATGATATATGATGTTGCTTATGTCTAGTCATTTGAAAATAATTGTCAAAATTGACATTACCACATCAAAAAATAATTTACTCAAAGTCTATTCATAGAATTTATTCGAAATCTAATCATATTCACAAATCAAATTGGTATTGTTTCTAGGGACCCATTCTGTTATTCTTAATGTCCACCTATTATCTGCCATTCTCATTATATGTTCTGCCCTTGTCCATTTCTTCTTCTTACATGTTGTTACAGTATCCTCTACTTTAGTTTGCTCTCGTATTCATGATGCTCTTTTTTGTCTCTTAGTGTCATTCCCATCATTATTCTTTCCATAGCTCTTTAAGATGTAACTGGCTTGTGATTTAAGGCTTTAGTAAGGCTTCAAGTTTCTGATGCATAAGTTAAAACTGGTAGAACCATCTCATTAAATACTTTTCTTTTTAGAGAAAGTGACATTTTAATTTCATAATCTCATTTTGTTTTCCAAAAGCTTTCCATCCCTTGGTTATCCTTTTTTCAATTTCGTTATCATGTTCTGGGGAAACTCTTATTGGCTTTCCTAAGTACGTATATTCTTTAACAAACTCTAGAGGATCGTCCATAACCCTTATTTGTAATCGCTGCATTTTCTTTGAATCTCATCTGTTTTACTCATATTCATTTTCAGTCTTATATTTCTACTTTCTTTATTCAAATCTTCTATCGCCTTTTGCAATTCTTCTCAAGATTCACTTAATAGAACTATGTAATCAGCAAATCTTTAGTTGTTAAGGAATTCCTTATTAATGTCAAATCCTACGTTTTCCCAATCTAAATTATTAAAAATAATCTTCTGGGCACGTTGGTCATATATATATTTACCTTTCCGATCTGCAAAGGTTATGTTTTGATAGACGTGTATTTATTTATTTGTTTGTATGTTTGTTTGTTTGTGATTCGCAAAACTAAAAAACTATTTGACCGAATCTCATTAAATTTGGTGGGATGAAGGGCTATGATGCAAGGATATTTTGATTACATTTTGGGATGGATTGTATTAAAGGTCAAGGTCATGACAAGGTCAAAAACGTGTTTTTTCTATATCGTGGTTAATTTTCATCCGATTTGCATGAATATAGTGCTAAAATGAGCGTAATTAAATTTTCTATCTTTTGATATATAACATTATATAGTGACGTCTTTATCCTTGTTAGTAGTTGTGGTTCAAAGGTCAGCTGGGTCAATAAACTTTCAAAAAGTACAGGGTTTGTCATTACGCTGATATTGTTATCCGATCTGTTTACATAAGCATAGTAACAAATGTGGCGTTGGCGAAGGTATGCGCTCTAACAGGTGCCCGTTTTAGATATATATATATATATATATATATATATATATATATATATGTGTGTGTGTGTGTGTGTGTGTGTGCGTGTGCGTGTGTGTGTGTGTGTGTATTATATGTTATATATATGTATGTATGCGTTAAAAAAATTTTAATATTTACATTATATATATATAAATATATATATATATATATATATATATATATATATATATATATATTATATATATATATATATACATACATACATACATATAGAAACACACACTATATGTTTGTGCGTGCATACGTACGCATGTGTTCAAACAAAACACAATTAATATAACCATAACAGTCTCCCTCTAATTGACAGAGCAATCCTTACAAAAGCTCTCCTTTTTTTTAAATGAATAAAAAAAGATCCCTGATACATTGAAGTCTCCTTCATATAAACTGGGATTAATATACCCTGAGACCCTTTGACAAAAGCGAAGCTTTTAATAGAGAGAGAGACCACAATGGAATTTGCTAACAATATTTTGGAATATATTTTGTATTTTATATTTTATATATTTTATATGTTATTCCCCTCCTTTTGGTTCTCCAGACTAGAAGAGGCTCCTTCAGAGAAATGGGGTCTTTTGAAATCCAAAGGGAAGTTAAAAAAAATGTAAATAAAAAGAATAAAAGACATGGAAATGTGAATGGCAAAAAGGGGTGGTTTTATGTAAAAAGAATGGATTTAACGAGGTGTTTTACCTTCTGAAGGGGTCTGATGATATTGAAACAACACTACTTCAGTCGCAAGCGGCTCTGGCGAAAACCATCACTGCAATTTCCCCCAATGAGGTTCATGAGAATCATTACTTGAGGTTTTTTTTTTTATTTAAGGTATTGTAATGTCTCTCAGTTTTGAGGGGGATAGTTGTCTTTCTTGTATATACAATATATGTGTGCATATATAGTGTATACATAGAATATATGCATGCACACACCTACATATATGTATATATATATATATATATATATATATATATATATATATATATATGTGTGTGTGTGTGTGTGTGTGTGTGTGTGTGGAGAAGTATTGAATTAGAAGGTCAAGATAGAGACAACTGGTGAAATCTGATTGAGGCCCTTTTCGTCAATAGGCGTAGGAGATGATGATGATGATAAAGATATATATATATATATATATATATATATATATATATATATATATATATATATCGCATTGAATTTTCCTTTATTTTTGGTGGCTCTAACCCGCTAATAATTTAAATGAAAGCGGACAAAAGTTTTTTTTTTTCACAAAGCAGAATTAACCCCCACTTGTTCAGAAATGAACAAGTGCAAAGGTTTTAAAGTGCCATGCAATATTTTGAGGGACTTTATTTCTTTTTTCCCTGTGCCATCCAAAAGGCACTTCTCTAAATGGAGGGCTTTTAGAGGGAACATGGTCATTGGACTATTGGTCTAACCCCCTCCCCCTCTCCCTCTCCCTCTCCCTCCCCCACTCGTTCCCCTTCTTCCTTCCCCTGCCCCTGGCTGAGAAAAGCTGGCGAATTTTGAATACCTTGTACAGTTTGCTTCATTAGTTCCGGTACACTTCAAGGAAAACTGAGAACACGTCTGGCAGCTCTGCATTGAAGCAGATAACGCTGTGTTTAGCCAGAGGAACTGTTTGCAACGCTGTCTATAAAATGAAGTCGCTTAGTATGTAAGAAAAATGGTCAAAGGCATTTTTAGTAACTTTATGAAGTGCTATTAAGCAAATAACTTTTCATATTTATGAAGTGCTGTTGAGCAAATAACTTTTTATGTAAAGCACTTCATAAACTGATATAAATGTATTTGATCACGTTTTTACGAGCTAGGCGACTTTGTTTTACCGGCAGCGTTTCCAACGGCTTCTTTTGCTAAGGACAGCATCCCCAGCTACAATGTACAGTTATTAGATTTCTCCTTAAAGGTTTTTTAAAGGTCGCTCACTAATGGTGAGGCAAGGGACAGTGACATTGCCCTAGCAAGCAGGACAATGCCTTAGAGACTGACCATATGATCAGCACCCAAGGCCCCTCTCCACCCAAGCTAGGACCAAGGCGGGCCAGGCAGTGGCTGCTGATGACTCGGCAGATAGACCTATAGGCTCCCCCCCCCCAAACCCCTCATCCTTAGCTCACAAGGATGGCGAGGTTTCATCGACCAAAGGAACTAACGAGTTTGAGCGTGACTCGAACCCCAGTGTGGCAATCACCAGGCAAGGATGCTACTACCCGGCCACCACAACCCCAACTGTGAAGTGTACCGGAATTAATGAAGCCAACTGTACAACCTCCACTGCGTTACCCACTTGAAGAGATAGTGTTGATTCCACCTAGCCTCCGACTAGCTGTATGATAAATCAGTAAGTTAGGTTAGGTTTGCTTTGAGTTAATGTGGAATACTGGCACCCGCCTATCTACAGGTGCTTCAAAGTAAACTGTTTGTGCTTGTTTTGGGCTTGGAAACTGGTCTTACCTCCAATTTTTTTTTTTTTTTTTTTTTTTTTTTTGATAGAACAATAAGAGTCTCTTCGACCGTAAATTAATTATATCAACCCCCTATTATCATTGTCGTTGCATCCCCAAAAACCTTCTTTTAAATTCATATATTAATTCGTCTTGCTTTACATTTATGTAATGATATCTCTTTCTATTATTATTTTTTTTTATTAATGGGTTATGAGAGACAACCTTCTGAGGAGGAGTGTCTTTGAAAGATTATTTTCAAAAAGCAATATGACCTTCTTTATTCTTTTTAATTCCTCATAATTATTCTTTTTTACTTTTAATTTTCAACGTATAATTTCTCTCATTGCATTTTTAACAGATTTTTAGTGACAAAAAGGATTAGAGATAATTTTTATGATTTTAAATTATTCAATAACTAATCATTCTTCTTTTTTAATATTCAATGTTTATTTCATCTCTTAGCATTGTTAACATATTTTTAGTGCCATAACAACGATTAGAGATAATTTTTATAATTTTGAATTATTCTGTAACTTGTAGTTCATCTCATTTTCGGGGTATAAATCTAGAACACCAAGAGAAATATTCTGGGAACTTGAAACCTCGAGAGAGGGATCCAGTGGCCCCCTGCCAGGAAGACAACTGTTTTAATTCTTCTCTATGTGGGAGGGGGTTTATCCCCCCTAGTCCCCCTTGACACACGACCCCAATTAGAGCATAGGACCTCTTGGAAAGGAGAACAAGCTTAATGGTGTTGAAAGATCCTGTAATAACTCAGACCCAGTAAGAGTTACTCAGGTCCATAAGGCGAATTACTGCTTCGTTTAATGGCATCTCGGCTGGCTTTGCCTCAGTCTTGTGAGTCTTGCCTAATTTTTGTAAGAAATATAATTTTAACTTTTAAATTCAGTAATTCACTTATGTCTACGACTTGGGGATTAAGGGAAGATCTGAATTATACTTTGTCTATATACAGTGTATATATATGTATATATGTATATATATATACATATATATATATACATATATATATACACACGTATATATATACTGTATATATATATATATATATATATATATATATATATATATATATATATATATATATATATGGTATGTGGTATATGTGGTGTGGTATGAGAGAGAGAGAGAGAGAGAGAGAGAGAGAGAGAGAGAGAGAGAGAGAGAGAGAGAGAGAGAGAGAGAGAATATTCATTTTGTCTATTGTTTGTATTCATCTTTATTTTCCAAATATAAAAGCATAAACTTAGTGACTTCCGTTTAATTTTGCAACTTACAAGCATCAAGAGAGTAATAAGTATCTGAGAGAGAGAGAGAGAGAGAGAGAGAGAGAGAGAGAGAGAGAGAGAGAGAGAGAGAGAGAGACCTTTTCTTATTAACTAATGGTTTTATATTCAATTTCAAAATGTAACTTTTGGTCATAGTAGCAGAAGTCTAATGAAGTTCTCTTCCTTTCCGAGATATAGAGATTAGGCTCATTTCGTCAAACAACTCAAGAAAAACTTAATTATGTAATTGGTGGTCAGTTAACTGTGGTTGGTCGTATCAACAGTAGACAAGGCATTGAACTTGGATCCTTGCCTTAATAATCTCTGAAAACTATGTTCAATAGCCTTTATTTTAGTAACCATATGCCTTTAAAGGTTTTAAAATGCTGCTCATGAATGGCAGAGGCAAGGGCGAGTGACATTGCCCTATCAAGCAGGTCAATGCCCTAGAGACTAACCATTTATACATATGATCAGCACCCAAGCCCCTTTCCACCCAAGCTAAGACCAAGGAGAACCAGGCAGTGGCTGCTGATGACTTAACAGATAGACCTATTGGCTCCCCCAAACCCCCCATCCTTAGTTCACAAGGATGGTAAGGTTGCATCGACCAAAGAAACTAATGAGTTTGAACGGAACTCGAACCCCAGTCTGGCGTCACACTAGTCAGGGATTTTACCATATCGGCCACCACAACCCTTTCCCGCCTTTTGCATTCCAGAAGATATAGCCCTACTTGTTACCAAGTACATATGGGGTGAGGTTGCAACCCCCATGCTTTGCCTCATGGATGCTTACGAAGCCGTAAAGTTGGTTGAAATATGAGTTTAGTGAGATCGATGTTACGTTATGGACATAAGTCATGGTATGACAATGAAACAATCTCCAACAGATTTAGTAGATTTGAGAACAAAGCCCTCAAAAGGATATTGGGAGTTAAATGGCGGCACTGGATTAGAAATGAAACTATAAGAAAAATTACTCGTGTGCCATATGTAGATGAGACCATGGTGAGGGGTAGATGGAGATGGTTTGGGCATGCTCTTCGCACTCCCCAAGAGAGATTAGTTCACCAAACGTTTCACTGGGCTCTACAAGGCACTTGAAGAGTTGGAAGTTCCAGCCCTACATGGCTGTGGATTATGAAACGTGAAGCAGATGAGGAATGGAGAAGTATTGAATTAAAAGCTCAAGCTAGAGACGACTGGCGAAATCTAACCGAGGCCCTTTGCGTCGATAGGCGTAGGAGGAGATGATGATGATGATTATGTAAAAACAAATAGAGACAGACAGAAATATTTAAGTACTGAATACACTTAGGTCTAAAACAATTCAAACATCCGGATGAGAAGGAATCCTTAATTAAGAGGATCAATGAGAAAAGGTTAATGAGACTCAGTCGCCTCAGGACTGTCATGCATACCAATGCCTTCTGCCATTCTTAGGAAGTTGGACCTCTTGGCAAAGTCATTACTTTCAGGGAAAGGAAGAGAATTGACTTCCGAAGGATCGTGCTAATTCGGACAAATATTCGTTGTCTGCAGACGTTTAGAAATCTTGTAGGATAATTCAATAGTGGAGTTGCTGTATTGATACATTACTGACTTTGTAAATATCAACAACAATGGCATTTAATACTGAATTTTACCTTGGGAATATATATCCACTGGAATTCATTTTATGGTAATAGCTTCAGGCTGGGCAGATTCGAACTCGTGCCATTCAGCTGAAACCATGCCTGCGAGGACTCTACCAACTGAATTATCAATATTCCCAAGGTAGAATTCGTTATTAAATGCTATTGTGGTTGATATTTACATTGATTAAAATCACGAGTGTTACTGATATAGTTTATATTCATTACTGAGATTTTCCCAAAAAAAAGTTGAGAGCTCTTAGAAACACAACCCTTGAAAAGAAGGTGCTGGGTTCTGAAATCTCTTTACTGTTTGTAACTTTCTGTTTTACAATAATATATCAACAATCACCACTACTGTTTAATCATTACCTGTGACAATTATGTTAATAATAGTAATGATGATAATGGATAATAAATCCATTGTTCTGTGCATGTAAATCAATATGAAAGGATTAGCTTGGAAACTTTGACCAACCTTGTTAATTGGCCTCGCCAGCTTTATTTCAGTAAAATTTCTGTGGCAGTACCAAAGTAAAAAATGTAGCACATCCACGTGAAATTGATATTTGGTAAGGTCTTCGTAACTGTCAATCATAGTCAAGGATGGTGCAATGTCCTGTTTAACTCAAGGAAGTTCGATAGTGTTCAGTAGTATCTGCACCCTCTCTGTCCTTGTAAGCTGTGATAGAGCTGGGATATTATCTGCACCCTCTCTGTCTTTGTAAGCTGGGATATTGTCTGCACCCTCTCTGTCCTTGTAAGCTGTGCATGGGGCTGGGATAGTATTTGCGCATATCTGTCCTTGTACCCTGTGGATGTGGCTGGGATAGTATCTGCACCCTCTCTGTCCTTGTAAGCTATGGATGTGGCTGGGATAACATCTGCACCCTCTCTGTCCTTCTAAGCTATGGATGTGGCTGGGATAACATCTGCACCCTCTCTGTCCTTCTAAGCTATGAATGTGGCTGGGATAACATCTGCACCCTCTCTGTCCTTGTAAGCTATGGATGTGGCTGGGATAGCATCTGCACCCTCTCTGTCCTTCTAAGCTATGGATGTGGCTGGGATAGCATCTGCACCCTCTGTCCTTGTAAGCTATGAATGTGGCTGGGATAGCATCTGCACCTCTCTGTCCTTGTAAGCTATGGATGTGGCTGGGATAGTATATGCACCCTCTCTGTCCTTGTAAGCTATGGATGTGGCTGGGGTAGCATCTGCCCCTCTCTGTCCTTGTAAGCTATGAATGTGGCTGGGATAGCATCTGCACCTCTCTGTCCTTGTAAGGTATGGATGTGGCTGGGATAATATCTGCACCCTCTCTGTCCTTGTAAGCTATGGATGTGGCTGGGATAGCATCTGCACCTCTCTGTCCTTGTAAGCTATGAATGTGGCTGGGATAGCATCTGCACCTCTCTGTCCTTGTAAGCTATGGATGTGGCTGGGATAGTATATGCACCCTCTCTGTCCTTGTAAGCTATGGATGTGGCTGGGATAGCATCTGCCCCTCTCTGTCCTTGTAAGCTATGAATGTGGCTGGGATAGCATCTGCACCTCTCTGTCCTTGTAAGGTATGGATGTGGCTGGGATAATATCTGCACCCTCTCTGTCCTTGTAAGCTATGGATGTGGCTGGGATAGTATATGCACCCTCTCTGTCCTTGTAAGCTGTGGATGGGGCTGTTATATTACCTGCACCCTCTCTGTCCTTGTAAGCTGTGGATATGGCTGGGATTAGTATCTGCACCCTCTCTGTCCTTGTAAGCTGTGGATATGGCTGGGATATTATCTGCACCCTCTCTGTCCTTGTAAGCTGTGGATATGGCTGGGATTAGTATCTGCACCCTCTCTGTCCTTGTAAGCTGTGGATGTGGCTGTGATATTATCTGCCCCTTCTCTGTCCTTGTAAGCCATGGATGTGGCTGAGATAGTATTAGTACCCTCTCTGTTCATGTAAGCTGCGGATGGGGCTAGGAAAGCATTTGCACCCTGTCTGTCCTTGTAAGCCGTGGATGGGGGCTGGGAGAGCTCATGATTCTATTTGCTGAATCATCAGCAGCCATAGTTTGGTCTTTGCTGTTCCTTTCGTGGTAGAGATATGGTTTTGTTGCCAATCATATTCATAAGTGGTTGGTTGCTTGGTCATTTTCCGGCCGCTATTCTCTGCCATTCATAAGTAATCTTCAAACCTTTGAACATTCAAGTGCCTTGAATTTAAACTTTATATCAGTGGCGTAATGTTATATTACTGATGTGAATAGTAATCAGCTGGTCATTACACATTTAGAAGCGAGGGTAGGATTTAGTACAAATATAATTTTTCTGCTAAATATACTTTTTTCTTCCAAAATATTAATTAATTATTAATATCACTTTTAGAAGTTTTTAGGTTGTTCATTGGTAACAATGACAAGGGACAACAGTGATCAGCTCTCAAGCACATTCTACGCCTAATCTATAACTTAGAGAACCAGGTAATGTGTCCAAATAACTCTGCAGTAGACCTATAGACCACCTCTAGTACCCCTTTCCCATCTTAGAAAAACAGTAAGATCTTATTCACCCGCGAAACCTATAAGGAAGTAAACGTAGTTTGAAACAAGAGCAACCAGAGATTTCAGACCTCCGCCAGTGAATATTGCCAACATTTTACTCAAGTCCACGGACTAAACACTTCTTTTTTTATAAATATATATATACTAGCCGTGGATGAATTAATTTAACATTTAATTCTACGGAGAGCGCATCCCCATTTTCATATGCTGACTATAGATGGCAAAAATTGCAAATACGGATCTGGAATCTGGATCAAGATCCGGATCCGGATCCAGATCATCTTTAAAATTTATTGGGGTCATCCATGACCTAAGATCTATCTGTGGTGAAAATTTCGTCAAAATCCAGAGAGAAGTTTGGACGTAATCCTGTCCACAGACAGACACACAGACAAATGAATAAATAAACCGACTCGATTTTATAACCACCTTGACGTTGAGTTGGTAAGTCTTTGATAGTTCCAGTATGTTATTATCTA
This sequence comes from Palaemon carinicauda, assembly GCF_036898095.1. Classification (NCBI taxonomy): domain Eukaryota; kingdom Metazoa; phylum Arthropoda; class Malacostraca; order Decapoda; family Palaemonidae; genus Palaemon; species Palaemon carinicauda. The sequence goes on from NC_090756.1 coordinate 2,345,285, forward strand.
GTTTTGAGTTATGATTTGTTTCTATTCTCCCTTGAGTGCCTTAGAATGTAGGATTATGTTCCTCCATACTAACCATAAAGCATTTCATTGTTAAGCCAAAATATCCTTACAAAAAACTGGCATACTTATACGATGTTCCCGTTCTGCTTTTATTTTTAGTTCTATGAGAAAACTTGCTAAGTTCTCTGGAATAAAAATTTCATTGATGCTTTTGTAAGAAGCAATGCGATGGTTTGCCTTGATAAAGTATCTTTATCAGAGATAAATTACTATGAAAGTTAAGAGCTGGATGGAATTTCTTTACCCATTAGAATTTTCTTTAAGTTAATGCATGATATCAGTTTGATTATTGCGTTAAGAATATCAGATAATAAGAAGTTTTGCTAACAATGATTATTTTTTTAGGCCATCAAAATCAAATGAAATACAGATTTGTGAAGTATTTTCATAGTAAATTAATTCACTGTTGGATATATATATATATATATATATATATATATATATATATATATATATATATATATATATATATACAGTATATATTTATATATACACATATATATATAATTATATATATACATATATATAATTGAATATATATATATATATATATATATATATATATATATAAATATGTATATATATATATATGTGTGTGTATGTGTGAGTAAGCTACTTACTCGTAAAATACTGTATACGTTCGACCTCTTGCTGTCAAGGAAGCAGTGGGAAAATACATAATACATAAACACACATATGCATATTTATATGCACCCACAAAGATAGCTACATCATCGACACCAATTCCCAAGACATCGAAATCGTAGAACAGAAAGGAAAAAATGGAAAAAATCTTTGATTTCCAGCTTTGATCAATGAACCTGGAATCAGCGGAAACTGGAAAAACATAATTTGAAGTGAGAGTAAAACTTTTCTTTGCGTAGCCTTTCATCAAACTTGGAAAAAGGAGAAGTTTGGTAAATAAACAGAAGAAGAAGAAGAAGAAGAAGAAGAAGAAGAAGAAGAAGAAAAAGTTCTCGTCTGCAATTATTGCGACGTCTTCAAAGGAATTGCAGCGTCTAAGAGCAGAGCGAACGCATCAAAATATACCATTCATTATCATTTTCTTTGTCTCGAGTCCAGAGGGAACTGGAAAGTCTTGGCGTTACGAGGTAAGACTGCTCTTCTTGTTTTATATCAGTCTGGGTTTTTTGTTATTACGAAAGAGGGGAGCAGAGGGGGAAGTTTTAAAACTTTTAACATTATTATTAATTCTCCTGACTTTGGATAATTAGAATCTGTGATACAAGGGGAAATTCATGACCAGGGGAAGGATTCGAACCTCTGCCACTGAATCGATACAAAACTTATGCTTGAACTATTTTGCTGCACAATTGTTTCCCGTCCAGCCAGGGCCAGGATTCGAACCTCTGCCACTGAATCTATACAAAACTTGTGCTTGAACTATTTTGCTGCACAATTATTTGACCTCCAGCCAGGGCCAGGATTCGAACCTCTGCCACTGAATCGGTACAAAACTTGTGCTTGAACTATTTTGCTGCACAATTATTTTCCGTCCGACCAGGGCAAGGATTCGAACCTCTGCCACTGAATTTATACAAAACTTGTGCTTGAACTATTTTGCCCCATAATTTTTTCCGTGATATTTTTACACTTGAAGATCATGGCACGAGGAGTGTTCAAAGTCTTTAATGGTTTAAAGGCCGCTCATGAATGGCAGAGGCAACGGACAGTGACATTGCCCTAGCAAGCAGGACAATGCCCCAGAGACTGACCTAGCGCCCAAACCCCCTCCTCCCAAGCTAGGACTAAGGAGGGCCAGGCAATGGCTGCTGATGACTCAGCAGATAGACGCATAATCTTCCCCAAACCCCCCATCCTTAGCTCACAAGGATGTTGAGGTTGCAGCGACCAAAGGAACTAACGAGTTTGAGCGGGACTCGAACCCCAATCTGGCGATCACCAGTCAGGGACGTTACCACACAAGCCATTAAATCATTCGAGATAAAGTTGTGGTAGACGATTGGAAGCGTCACTGCCTGGCAATCTGTTGGACTGGATTTAGAGCCTTGCTCAAGCTCGATAGCTTTAAGTAGTTTGCAACCTCACCATTCTTGGTGAGCCTATATAGGTCTGCCTGCTGAGTCATCAGCATCCATTACCTGGCTCTCCCTGGTCCTAGCTTGATGGAGAGGGGGCTAGGTCTCTAAAGCAGTGGTTCTAAAAAATTTTATACATGGTAGTCCCTTTGCAAGTTTAAGATTGCTTGGTGCACCCTTTTTTTTTTTTTTAAAGTAATCAGAGTCAATGTTACAAAATATACCGCACGGTTACTGGAACCAAACATTTTTATCAAACTAAAGGTAACGTTAAGTTCCTGAAACAAAGTTTTTTTTTTTTCTTTTAAGTAAGATTACATTATAAATGGATGCCTTAATCCATTAAAAAAAATAATCAATATCGTAGGATAATGTTATGAAATGGACCATAAAAACGTTTTTATTATTATTATTATTATTATTATTATTATTATTATTATCATTATTATTATTTGCTAAGATACAACCCTAATTGAAAAAGTAGGATGCTATAAGCCCGAGGGCTCCAACAGGGAAAATAGCCCAATGAGAAAAGGAAATAAGGAAACCACAAGAGAAGAAATTAACAATTAAAATAAAACATTTCAAGAGGAGTAATGACATTAAAATAAATCTTTCATATAAAACTATAAAAACTTTAAAATAAACAGGAGGAAGGAAAATATAGAATAGTGTGCTGGAGTGTACCCTCAAGCAAGAGAACTCTACCACAAGACAGTGAAAGACCATTGATTATTGATGAGAATGTATCATACATGTATTTAGTTTTGGGAATGAAATAGAATAATTCTCCTCTTGCTTAGAGTGCCGTATTTCGAGCTTCATTTTGGAAGCAGTCGAATTTCATGGCAATCGAACAATCATTACCTCCGCCAACGAAGTTGAAAGGAGGGTATGTTTTACCCCTTGTTTGTGTGTTTGTTTGTTTGTATGTAGACAACTTCCTGTCCACAATTTCAATCGTAGAGTAATGAAAGTTGCAGGGATTAACCATTAGGTAAAAATCTGGAGATTACTAAATTTTGGAAGGTCAAGGTCCTGGTCAAGCAAAATGTCAAATTCACGTAATCAGCCTTAAGTTTGGACATCGTTGTCCCAGAGACTTTCATACAGGTGTATTTGAGTGTATGAAAATCCACGCCAATTAATACATGTTAAGGTCAAAGGACAAGGTCAAGGTCAAGAAATAAGCTGCCGAGGCGGAGGTTTGAGCTCTACTGAGTGCGCATTCTAGATTTTATGTCATTGGAACCCTGTGATCTCTTTTCCTTGCCGCGAAAAATTGAGGGATTCATGGATTCAAACATGTCTACAAAAATAACAGCCTCCTGGCTAGCACAGTGGTAACGTGTTTGCCTAGCATTCGCTTGGCAGCAGATAGATCTCAGTCCGGGACTGTGAGTTTAAGCTGTTTACTGGGGGGGGGGGGCACTGCTGTGGTTGGGCACTACAGTAGGGGATTGGGCTTGGCCGGGTGACGTTCTGGTGAGCATCTATTCTGATGGAACAGGAACTAAAACCAGACACCTTTAACCTTGTAACCTTTATATAAGAAAGAGGTCCTCAGAGAATTTTGTTATATGTCTTGCTTAGTGTCTGCCCAAAAATAACCTCATTTCTTCGCGTAGTATGAGAACTTGCTTTAATATTCTCCCTTATGTGTGAATACAATCAGCATCATCATTTCCTCCCCCTACGCCTATTGACGCAAAGGGCCTCGGTTAGATTTCGCCAGTCGTCTCTATCTTGAGTTTTAATTCATTACTTCTCCATTCATCATCTCCTACTTCGCGCTTCATAGTCCTCAGCCATGTAGGCCTGGGTCTTCCAACTCTTCTAGTGTGAATACAATAAGTGTTTCAAATTCGGAATAACTTTTTTTTTTTTTTTTTTTTTTGCATAATGCAGAAAGCAAACGAGAATTGAGTGCGTTCTCTGTAATGAAGTCAACACCTTTGGATTTAATCTCTTCACCGAGAACACTCATCAACTCATCAAGCATGCTTTTCATTAACCAATGCTTGGCGATGCTTAACCAAAGTTTGGAAACCAAAACGACAATACGCCAACATGTTTCCTTTCGATACCTCGTTTTTCGGAAAATCTGTCCAATTTGTTTAATATTTCATTTGCGGTTGTTCTGGAGTTGAGACTTTCAAAATAGAATTAGATGTCAGGATGCCAGAAAACCTCAAATATAAGTGCATGTCAATTACGTATCATACGTGATCGTAAAGTTGGAAAAAACTAAAAAGGGCTATGATATATTATGTAAAATAATCTTATTTAATAATTTTCGTTTACTTTCTCTCTCTCTCTCTCTCTCTCTCTCTCTCTCTCTCTCTCTCTCTCTCTCTCTCTCTCATTTAAAAAGTCTGACATAATCAAACGGTATGTGTGTGCACGTTTTAAAGGTTTAAAATCCGCTCATGAATGGCAGAGGCAGGGGACAGTAACATTGCCTTAGCAAGCAGGACAATGCCTTAGAGACTGACCATATATCCATATGATCAGTGATATATCAATAACAATGATAAAAACACAAAATATATTAGCAATTTAAATGATAACATCGTCAGCCTTCTACCAGAATTTCAGTAATAGTTTGGTCTGCAATATGTAGTTCAATTTAAACAATATCCTAGTTATTGTGTTTGTTTGTTTTTTCAACTCACAAATGTAACTCTGAATTCAACCGATTCTTGTTATTAATGTGTAAAGTTATAATTGCATGGAGCACTGTTGGTGAATTTTTTTTTTTTTGGGGGGGACGCTAGTGTTTGGTTAGGAGCGCTGTTATATATTTTTTTGGTAGGATAGGGTTAAATATAACTTATATTAGGGTACGCGATCCGTCAAAAATTATGGCTAAATATAGAGATATGCATTCACACACATTCAACCCGTCTCACCCCCTTCCCCATTCCTTCGGGGTACCCCCCTCTCCCAAGGGTATGATCACTCCCTCTACCCCTACCTGAGGGACTGTGAGAGACCAACTACTTATACGTTTACCACATCGGCCACCACAAGGGATCAGAGCCCAGTATGTCTCCCTATTTGCGATCTTCATTTTCCTTAATGAAAGGCTGTTTTTGGATAATAGGACTAATGAAGTAAGAAAAAGGAAAGAAGGTTTGACTTAGTAATTAATGGATGTGGAGTGTCACAGAAAATGGAAGAAGCCTGAAGTATATTCCTTTCTCTCTCTCTCTCTCTCTCTCTCTCTCTCTCTCTCTCTCTCTCTCTCTCTGACGAAGAAAAGCAAGAGGGAAGTATTGCGTTTTCCATGAAGGTGCTGTAAGGAAATGATTTCATTTTCTCAGTAGAGTCTGAAAGGAAGTTATTGCATTTTCCTAATACAGCCTCATAGGTAGTGTATGACTTAATAGAATAACAAGATAAAAAATAAACAATAATAGATTTACTTTTGCTAATGTAATTTTTTAAAATTTAAAAGTTTATAATGACGTCATTTTTTTCGATGAAAAACAGAAATAGTTATTTTTGCCCCACCCCCGCCCAAAAAAAAAAATCATATACAATTATTATATATCTGTTTTGGTTTTAAAATCACTTGACAATGATAAAACTTATTCTAATGTCAGATCATTTTTGTTTAAATATATTTTCATAGAACTTATGAAGTTGTACATAATTTATATACAAAATTCGTAATAATTATATTTTCCCTTTATGCAAGAAAAAGAAAAAAAAAGACAGTATATTTCATATGCGTCAACTCCTTTAAAAACCTAATTAACCACATTTATGGTTTTCTCTTTTTTCGCCCAACGTGTAATTAACCCGTAAGAGACGAACATTTTTAATTATGTTGGGAATGAATAATGTGACAAGAAATTTAGTTGCTTTGGTTCATGTTCTGTTCCGAACTGTCACAGGTATGAATCGTGTACCGCCGGAGTGTTGCCATATGAAGAGCAACATCTACGGGAGTGTTGCCATGTGAAGAACAACGTCCGAGGGAGTGTTGCCATATTATTATTATTATTATTATTATTACTTGCTTAGCTATAACCTTACTTTGAAAATCAAGATGCCATAAGCCCAGGGGTCCCAACAGGGAAAATAGCCCTGTGAGGAAAGGAAACAAGAAAAAATAAGATAGTTTAAGAACAGCAACAACACCTAAATAAATATTTCCTATATAAACTATAAAAACTTTAACAAAACAAGAGGAAGAGAAATTAGATAGAATAGTGTGCTTGGCTGTACCCTTAAGCAAGAGAACTCTAACACAAGAAAGTGGAAGACCATGGTACAGAGGCTATGGCACTACCCAAGACAAGAGAACAACGGTTTGATTTCGGAGTGTCCTTCTGGAAGAGCTGCTTACCATAGCTAAAGAGTCTCTTCTACCCTTACTAAGAGGAAAGTAGCCACTGAACAATCACAGTGCAGTAACCCCTTGGGTGAAGAAGAATTGTTTGGTAATCTCAAGTGTTGTCAGGTGTATGAGGACAGAGGAGAATCTGTAAAGACTATGCCAGACTATTTGGTGTATGTGCAGGCAAAAGGAAAGTGAACTGTAACCAGAGAGAAGGATCCAATGTAGTACTGTCTGGCCAGTCAAAGGACCTCATGTCTCATTAGCGGTAGTATCACAACGGGTGGCTGGTGCCCTGGCCAACCTACTACCTACAGAAGAGCAACGTCGTGGGCTATTCTGTTGTTGTTAGGTGTGGAAGTAATATTTTCTTATCAGCTTTTGATTTCTGTTGATATGTTTTTTTTTTTTTTTTACTGTTTTTATTAATGATATATTATTGGAGATGTTTGTTCTGATGGTTTGCCTTTCTTTTTTCATATATTTCTTTTTTTTTTCATTTGATGTAATTCTAGAATTTGTATATTTTATTGCTTATTCCAAATGTCTTGATATATATATATATATATATATATATATATATATATATATATATATATATATATATATATATATATATATGTGTGTATTTATATATATACATATATATATGTATATATATACATATATATATATATGTATATATACATACATATATATATATATATATATATATATATATATATATATATATATATATATATATGTATATATACATATATATATGTGTGTGTGTGTGTGTGTTCGTGAGTGTGCGTGTATTTGTTATTTACCCACAAAGGTTTTAGTTCCCTTTGTCTGTTTCCCAGTCCCACAGTCTGTCTTTTATCATACCACAAAAATCCTAAGCCTTCAATTCCCCATAGTTTTATTTCTTTACTCCCACAGGAATCATAATCTCTTATTTTCAATTTCCCACAATCATTTCTTAATTAGTTAAGCTGAATTCCAGGTTGGGTTTTATTTCCCACAATTGCTCTTTTATTACTCCCACATGATTCCTTATCACTTATTTCAGTGTCCCCTAATAGTATCTTCTTTATTCATACAAAAGTTCTAATCTGTAATTCAATTTCCCACAGTCTATGTTCCTTACTCCCACAACTGTTCCTTAATTAGACCCACAGAAGTTCCAGCCACTTTACTTTCCCCAAGTTGTTCCTTCATTACTCCCACAGTTGTCCTAATCACTCATTTGAATCGCCCACAATCATTAAAGGCATCTTTATTAACCCCCACAGAAATCATAGCCACACTCTCTCTCTCTCTCTCTCTCTCTCTCTCTCTCTCTCTCTCTCTCTCTCTCTCTCTCTCTCTCTGTTAGATCTGCATTGGCGTCCGAGATCCAGAAACATCCTTCAATCAGTAAACATATTTAATATGTTATCATTTTCAAATGTTTAAATTACCATAATCTAACATAGTTGCAGTGTTTATCTTTTCCTCCTAAACCTGTTTATTACTCACAACTAAATCCTAACCACTTATACCAACTCGGCACAATACTTCCTAACACCTTTAGGACCCCAACAAAAGTCCCAAACTGGGCTTTTTAACCCTCTGCCCTCGAAGAGGTTAAGCTTAATAGGAGGCTTTCCTAGAAGGACTGCCAGCTCCCCTGTTCCCAATTAGTTGAGTTCCCAGAACACTGGAATAGAGTGTGGGTCTCCGAAGAGCTTTTTACTGAATAGGCTAAAATCTGAGCAATTTGGGAGAGAAATGGAAATGTTTGTTTAAATGATTAACTGCAGAGTAAAAGAGAGAGAGAGAGAGAGAGAGAGAGAGAGAGAGAGAGAGAGAGAGAGAGAGAGAGAGAGAGAGAGAGAGTGGGGGAAGATGAGAAGATTTTGAAATATTTTTTGGGTTAGATATTAATGATTTAGGTGGAAATGGTGTTTACGCTTTCAGATGGAAAGTGACTTTGAGAGTTTGAATACTGGAGAGAATGTAAGGATTGTCTTGTAATTAAAGTGAAGAAGAATGAAAGGGAGAAGAATGTGTAGATAAATGTTGATAACATTAATGAATATTATTAACATGAAGGGATTGATATTCACACTAAATGTAAACAGTTCCAAAATGTAGATGTATGCAAGTGGCTCTTCTAGGAGAGGGAAACTCCAAAAATCAAACCATTGTTCTCTAGTCTTAGGTAGTGCCATAGCCTCTCTATCATGATCTTCCACAGTCTTGGGGTAGAGCTCTCTTGCTTGAGGGTACACTATAGCACCCTATTCAAACCTTTGTTCTCTAGTCTTAGGTAATGCCATAGCCTCTGTACCATGATCTTCCACTGTCTTGGGGTAGAGTTCTCTTGTTTGAGGGTACAGTTGAGCACACTATTCTATCTTATTTCTCTTCCTCTTGATATCTGGAAGATTTTATAGCTTATATATGATAGATTTATTTTATTGTTATTATTCGTAAACTTCTTTAGTAGTATATTTCCTTATTTCCTTTCCTCACTGAGCTATTTTCCTTGTTGGGGGTCCTTGGGTTTGTAGCATCCTGGTTTTCCAACTAGGGTTGTAGCTTAGCAAGTAATGATAATGATTAAGTGGCTAAACATTATCTGAAAATATCTAATATTCACCTCAAATTTTATTCATGTTTTGAATTCTCCTAAGTTTCCCTTTGATGTCACTAGTATATCAACTTGGCTTAAACATGGTGGTAGCCATAGAAACATTGTTTCCAAATCTTGGGTTATGCCGTAGATTGTATATCAATGACTATTTACAATTATCTGTCGGAGTTCTGGTGTTACTTTCTTGTTGGAATTTTTATGTTTATATATGTATATATATATATATATATATATATATATATATATATCCTTAACGTAGTGAATGGGTTTGCGTATGGCCATGATCAGCAAACCTGTACTAGACAGGTCCACCCACACTAGGTTGGTGTGCTGTGAGCGATCAGACGAAAATCTCCCACCATCCACCAATCCACACTAGCCAGCATGATGATGAAAAACTGGACAAACCAGAGATATGAATTGACATAGCTGAGGCCTTTGTCATGCAGTGGACTATTAACGGCAGAAGATATATATATATATATATATATATATATATATATATATATATATATATATATATATATATATATGTGCGTATGTATATGTGTATATATATATATATATGTGTGTGTGTATATACGTATACACATACACACACACACAAACCAACAAGTGCAGCCGTTTCTATTACACTACCGGACAAAGGCCTCGACCATGTCCTTATTATGCCTGAGGTTTGGCCAGTTTTTATCACCACGCTGACCACAACACACACACATACTCACATATAAATATATATAAATATATATATATATATATATATATATATATATATGTGTGTGTGTGTGTGTGTGTTTTGTCTGTGTGTATATGTATTCCTTCTAGATGGCTAATTATTCTCCTTTTTATTTACAATGTTATACACTAATTCATTTTAGTTTCTCCCATTCCTCATTCAACCAAGCTAATGGTTCTATTCTATTAGACCCACATCAATGGAATTCATTTAGGAAATTTTCATTTTCCCCTGAATGAAAGAAAATGAATAATTCTCTTCACAGTTTCATTGAATAAGACTCGAACATCATCCAACGAATTTAATATTTAACTCACTGTCTTGTGTTCATTGTTATCAATAACAAGTAAAAATATTCACGAAGCCCAAAAAACATGTCTTCCTTTTACAGTTCATTTTTATTGTGTTTATTTTAATTTGCATATTTTGCTTATTGATTTTCATGTCTTTTTGTTTACTTTTATTTGTACCCTTGTTGCTCTTGATGCAGAGGTGAATTGTATTCCGTTGTGTTCATCTAGAGGGTGTGGTAGTAGTAGTAGTAGTAGTAGTAGTAGTAGTAGTAGTAGTAGTAGTAGTAGGCTATTGGTGGTGGTTACACCAGCTGTCCAGTAGTAGCAGTAGTAGTAGTATATATATATATATATATATATATATATATATATGTGTGTATATCGATATATATATACATATATATATATACATATATACAGTATATATATATATACATATATATATATATATATATATATATATATATATATATATATACACCAGGTTAGGCTACAGTTTTATAACATTAGCAAATTAATTTTCTTGCTTTGCTTATGATAAATTCATGAATTACATTATCAAAATTCATTGCCATCAATGTTTCAGACTCAATGCTGAGGAGTGCCAAATTTGAAAAAGTCTCTCCTGGCCCATAGTATTTCTCAGGTATGTCTTGATGAGCTTCAATTTGCTGAAGGATCTTCCACATGAAGCAACTGATACCCCTACAGTCAATAATAACCTAAGTGCCACTTGAAGGTTAGCGAATCCTTCACCATATTTCATAATAAACCTAAGGAGTTTTGTGGTTGATTCTATGTTTCTGTTCCTTACAAAGAACTTTACGTCTTGTATCTCTTGGCATAGTTCTGATGCTTTCAGGCCTTCGTCATATTCTTGCTCCATGCCTTTGCACACTGCATCAACTTCTTCGTTTTTGCCAAATAATTCTTTAGGGCGCAGGAAATGTAAAAGAAAATGTAAAAGAAAACGAAGATATTTAGAAGCAAACATTTTTAAGTGCATGAGTTTCGTTGTCAGGATGATTAATAGGCCTACTATTGCAAAAAGAAAAAAAAATCGGTGAAATTTTTAAATTTTTGTTGGTTTTTTAATGGCTTCATTGCAAAAATCATAATTTGCGTTAACAAATTTCGAAGCTTTTATCCCTTACCCGCTAATTATTATTATTTCAACCTTGTGGGCCGGTAAGTCCAGGTTACTTTTGCCGCCCCAGGGTATTTCATTTGCCATCTCCCCCCTGCACTCCCCCATGTGAGGGCTCTGCGAGTCTGCACACACACGCACACACACACAATAGGTATTTCCTCCCTCTTAAAAAAACCATAGGAGTTAAGTATGCAATTAATATAGTATCATATATTCTATCTTTAAATCAATATATTTTAAATTAAGACACGATTAAATAATGATATAATAAGAAAAATGATGTTGCCACGTTCTACTATGATTCCTGCCATATGTATTGTTCCGCACTCCTGTGTGTGTGTGTGTGTGTGTGTGTGTGTGTGTGTGTGTGTGTGTGTGTGTGTGTGTGTGTGTGTCATTCAGTGTTGCCAGAAATGGGAATTTATCCCTAGATTTGGAGATTTAGGATCGCGGATGGGGATATTCTGTACAAATTTCCATGAAGAAGAAATAAAGATGACTAAACCTTTATATTATGAGATGTAGGCCTATAGTAAATAATTTCTATATTAGTAAAGCCTACATTATCAGAAGAAAATGTATTTGTAGAAATGGAGATTTTTGTGTTGTTTTGGGGATTTTTTTTCATTGAGATTTAGGGCTTTTTAGACTACCCCATCTGGTAACACTGGTGTGCCATTGTACTAACTGCAGTTTTGCGGAGAAGTTCTGGTGGAAGTAGTAGACATTTTTCGTAATTAAATGTCCCATGTGTTCCCAAAGGTTGGTTCCGGTAATTTAGATACAAGGTCTGGTATATTGAAATATTAAATTTATTTTCAAAGGAAAAATTATGGATTTATAATATTGGGTAGGCCATGTCCATTTTGAGTCGGTTGTCATAGGCTAAGGCATTTCACCTATAGCATAATTTTTTTTTTTTTTTATTATTATTTTTCCGGTCCAGTGGAATAACTTCGTAAGTCCAAATCTTATATAAACTCAGTACCAAGTTTAATGTGTAATGAGTATTGGTTTCAGTAGGCTATAGAACTTTTAAATAATCAAGCCCTCTTATGTATTGAATTCGGTTTCAATATAGAAGAGTGCAATATTAATTAAGACGTTGAAACTCGGCTAATTGAATAGATCTTTGCAAGTACATTATTTTGATTCCCATATTATACTGGCGGAAACCTATACTAACGAAGTTTAAGATTTTACAAAAAAACAATTAAATGTTGGTAGTCCAGTCCAGCCATTTTTGCATATAAAATGTTTTTTTCTTTTAGGTTATTTGTTTTATGTTTTTATCTTCCTCAAAAGTATGTCTGATTACCACCATCTTACATACCACACCAGTAATGGTGTTTCCCTAGGTGGAATCCGGGTATTGGGGAATAAAATGAAAACTTAACTTACAGATGATAGTAACAGAATAATCGGTAATTGTTTACAACACCAAGCTCTCCATTTACTCCAAAATAATGCAATCCTGCAGTTCTCATCTTCTTGCACAGTAATTAGGTGGTTAGCCTATTTAAATTCGGGGAAATCAATAATTAGCGAGATATGTTGAAGAGGAGGGAAGGGGTTATAAAAAGAAAATAGCTCGGTTTCCTCACGAAACGACTTAGAACTGACATGTCAACATAGTCAACCAAACAGAATTCGTGATGCCAGTGTACATTAACAGAAGTTCATGATGCCAGCGTACATTTGATTTACTGTATATTCAAAATATTAAAAATTGAGTGATTTCTCAAAAGTGTCACTATTTGTAAATTGCATATTTTATGGACACCTTTGAGTAAGTAATCCATTTTTAACTAATTATATTTTGAATATACAGTATATCAAATGTACGCTGGCATCACGAACTAATGTTTGGTTCACTATGTTGACGTGTCAGTTCTAAGTCGTTTAGTGAGGAAACGGCTATTTTCTTTTTATGACCCCTTCCCCCTTCCTCAACATATCTTGCTAGTTATTCCTTAACCTGAATTTAAATAACCACCTAATTACTGCGCAAGATGAGAACTGCAGGATTGCATTATTTTGGAGTAAATGGAGAGCGTGGTGTTGTAAACAATTACCGAATAATCCAACAAAATAAGACGTGAACTAAATGATTGGTTTCATAGATGACAGAAAAACATAATTTATTTAATATAGAAAAACGTATTTTTTTTTTTTTAACGTATTTTCACATTAGATAGAAACTTTGATATCTAAGAAATAATAATCAATTCGTTAAGCGTTCCCGGTTCAAATATCCGCTGACCAGTACATAGGAGGGTAAATATATCATACTTTAATTTCTACCCAAATACGTGAACCATATATTTTTCCTATTTGCTATCTTGTGTTTTATGTGCTTCTGACCATGATTATTTGGGCAAACCACCTGTTCATGAGCTTTTGGACCCCCTTATATAAAGACAGTTATGGGGTATATTGTGTGGGTAAATACCAGAAACCGAGTGATTTTACAGCAATAATAATGATCAGAAATGCAAAATAAACACTAGGTAACTAGTCGGAAAAATATATGGTTCATGTAAGTGGCTGATAATGTAAGTATCATAATTATCTATGCCTCACTTCAGGTTCTAATAAATTTTTTTGCTTCGCCGTGCGCTCGCTTAGCTCGCGGATAAATATAAACTGCAAGCTCTGTATGTACTGGCAAGTGTTATGTTGAGCGACGTTTACAATCCCCTTGGCTCATTATTTTGGGGTTAATTTTTACTTTTACATGAGTAACAATATCTATACACTGAATCGAGAACGTCCTAATTAATTGCTGACATAGATGAAATTAAACTAAATTTCTAAATACAGTAGATTGTACTTCCCTCAAGTTCCCTCTTGGAGCCGTCTTTATGTGAAGGCGGTTTAACTCGAACTGAAGGGAAAGGTGAGAAAAAAATGGCTGTTGTAAAACAACATCCAGGAACGGGCTTAAATTGTTGGAAGCTCCTAATTGGTTAAAAAAGCCAGGTAATGATTACATCATACTAAAAAAAAGGAAAGCGGACCAAAGCGAAAGCAAGCAATGCATGCGCAGTAACTCGATATCAGTCTCCCAGATGTAAACAATGAACTTAGAGAGAGAGAGAGACTTCACGTTTTAATAGACCGATACATAAGTTATGCCTCGGCCCCTGTTAAACATAGAGAAAAATACCAAACTAGCCAGCACTCGTCCATTTCTTGTAGCGAATCTCAGTTTCACTAGTACTTAAAAAGTATCGTATATTAACCCTTTTCTGCTCAAAAAGTTTTTCTGTCTGTAACTATAATTTTACCAAAATATTTTTTATTCCAAGATAAGAGGGGAAACAATACCTAGAGAGTACAGTAATTGTGTTAGTGGTACCTCAATCGAGCACCATATTCTTAATCTAACATGTAGCTAGTACAATCACAAGCATCGTGTTTTGATGTCACACTTATGTATTTTGCTCTACTGCGGATCGCTTTGCTCGCAAAATAAACATAACATCACTGTTCCTCTGTTCTGACAAGCGGAACATGGGGATCAGGTCACCTCATACCATAGTCATCTCTGACCTAAATAATAAGTTATTCTAGGCTGTAGGGTAGTGCATAGGTGGTGGGGTCACTAAACTTTTGTCTAGCAAAATACTTGCCCACTCGGCTAACATGCGTAGCGCAGCTTGTAGGCTACCACTTGCCAGAAGAGAGAAGCCATAATATATGTTTAATTGCAAGCAAAGTAAGCTACAGTTAAGCAAAAGCCTTTTAGTGAATAATAAATGTTAGTTCATTAACCAACATATTCATAGATAAATTACGGTAACATGTATAACATTGTGATTTTTCTTCTCATTTTATAATTCCATGTCAAGTTTCGACTCAATTTTCATAACGCTGGTGTGCGTCAGTTACGCTCGTAACCATGTACTGCCATATGGAAATTGTCCTGTCAGTCGATATTGGAGGTTAATTTGCAAAATTTCCTCATATGAATCTAATACTATATAGTGTCAGCTCTCTAAGGTCAACTGGATTTGCTTAAGATAAGCCGGTTTTTATGGTATTTATAAGGTACCCGTTTGTAGCAAGTCAACTGCATTGCCATTTTGTGTATGAAGTGACATGGATTCTAGGTTTTGACAGATGGTAAATTGGTGGAGTACCTTGTAACTTTAAAGATCCACGTTAGTCACTGTTAAAAGTACCATAATTACCCGTAATTCATATAATGTACCTATAATGGTTTAAGCTATGCTGTGGCTCACTTTGCTCACGAAATACAAATATCACTGATCCTCAGGTTTAGCAAGCGGTGCATGGATGTGCTGTGCATGCCAGTCTTATGGGTCGTTATTTGAGCTATCGTATGTTTGTTCCGTTACCGAAATACAAACCACGCTATTTAAATATGGTATTACTTTCGGCGTAGCTGAATGACGAGCCATTATATTTTTAACGAGGGTTAACTACCCCCTCACTAGTTAGCGGGGGTTAGGGGTGGGGTAGCTACCTACCCCTCCCCCCTCACAGATTCACTTCGCTTTTGGCTCGGGTGATGGTCAGACGTGTCTGCTCTCACCCTCGCATTGACAGCCTTAATCTTTTTTGCTTTCTCTTTCAGTTTGTGTGTTTGGAAGTTGGCCTCTCTCCTTATCATGCAGAAATGCCCTGGTTTACCCGACCGCCCTTGTGGGACTTACATGTCGGCGGTCGAGACGGACCCTCACACCTTGTGTCCGTTCTGCAGAGGTCAACGGTGTGATAAGGATAAAGTGTGCAGGGAGTGGTCTACCTCCCACTGGGAGAGGTTTTCCCGGCGACAAGAAGAAGTCTAAGCGGGATCTTTCTTCTTCAAGGGTTTCCTTGAAGAAGGAAAATTCCAAGGACTCTTCTTCCGTTGCCCGAACCTCTTCCGAAGCTCCCGCTTGATCAGTCTCGTGAGAGGCCGTCGAGTGGTAGCGTAGGCCGTTCTTTTGTTGACCGACCTCAGGGTTCGGGAGAGGGAGTTGCCTCCCATAGCGAGGCAGCTCCTCCTCCTCCTCCGGGGGAGGATTTATCTGTTTCTGTTTATAATGATGATTTGTTCCGTAACCGAAATACAAACCACGCTATTTACAAAGGGTTTACTTTTAGCGCAGCTGAAATGACGAGCCAATAGTTTTTAACGAGGGTTAATTACCCCCGCGCTAGTTAGCGGGGGTGGGGAAGGGTAGCTTGCTACCCCTCCCCCCTCGACACACCGGTGACTTGCTTCACTTCACTTTTGGCTCGGCGGTGATCAGACGTGTCTGCTCATCGCCTTCGTGACAGCCTTTAATTTTCTGCTTTTTCTTTTCAGCGTGTGTGTTGGTTGGAAGTTGACCTTCAGTTATTTCTTTACTATGCGTACATGCCCTGGAGTTGCCGGCCGTCCTTGTGGGACTTTCATGTCGGACGTTAATACGGATCCACACACCCTCTGCCCTCAATGTCGGGGCCGACGGTGTGACCAGGAGAACATGTGCCGTGAGTGCAGGGAGTGGTCTGCCTCCCAGTGGGAGAGGTTTGGCCGTCGGCGTAAGAAGAAGTCCAAGAGAGACCGTTCTCCTCCGGGGTTAGCCTTGAAGGAGGAAGGTTCTCGGGACTCTTCTTCCGCCGCCCAAACCTCCTCCGAAGCTCCCCCTCGTCCGCCTCCTAAGGAGAGTCGGCCGAGTGGGAGCGCAGGCCCTTGTTCTGTTTCCCGACCTTTGGTGGGGGAAGAGGGCGTCGCCTCCCATAGCGAGGCGGTTCCCCCTCCTCCTCCGGGGGAGGTTATTGATAATGCCTTATCCAGTGATGATCTTTTACAGATTTGGTCGTCCCTGGGGCTTAAGGGCTTGCCCTCCAGGGTCGCTCTTATTGACCTTGTCTCGTTGGGGGCCGATGTTAAGCAGTCGCCGGTGGTAGCAGAGGTAGACCCTCAGTCTATTGTTGACGTCGTGGTGACAGAGGCCTCCGACGTGGCTGGGCCTTCCGCCGCAGGTGCTGTTGCTGGTGATGGTGCTAAAGGCTCTCCTCCTCCTTCCGTACATCCTTCGAAGGAGGAAGTGAGTCCTTCGGTCTCGACTGCTGCTCAGCTTCCTTCTGAGGGAAGTGCTTTAACGGAGACTCCCCTTCGGAGGACCGATGGTCCCGACGATCTCCCCCGAGGCCGCCTCCGCAGTAAGGCTCACCGTCCTCTTCGCCACAAGGGCCTCCCTTCCCCTTACAGGGGGACTAAGAGGCACCTTTTTGGGTCTTCATCCTCCGGGGGGGACTCTCCTCGTCAGCCTCAACCTACAGCTCCGCCCTCCTTGAACCTCTCTGCAGACCGCTCACCATCTCCTGCCAGATCTTCGCCTTCTGGAGAACTCGTCACCCGACGGGCAACGGTCCCTTCGGGGCTAAGGGATCCTTCCCTTACGCGAGCAGTGCTAGCGCACAAGCGCTCTCCTGCTCGCCGACGCTCACCTGCTCGTCGGCTCTCTCCTGATGTTCGCCCCCCTCGCCAGCGCTCTCCTGCTCGTCAGCTCTCTTCCAAGCGTCAGCGCTCATTTGAGGACCCTCGCCCTGCGGTCTCTGACCACCCTTTAGTTCCTGCTGAACTCCCTGCTCACCATCTGCCTGGTCCTGTGGCTACGCAACATCGTGCTGCGCGTGTGTCAGAAACACATGTTCGCCAACACGCCAGCGATCTTATTGTTCCTGCTCGTGAACGCGCCGCGCCACCTGTCCTCTCACATGACACGCGTCGACCTTCTGCTCGCCAGCAATCTCCAGCTCGCCAGCGATCACCTACGCGCCAGCGATTACCTCCTCGCCAGCGTTTACCTGCTTGCCAGCGCGCACAGGCGATCTTAGTATCGCCTATTCAACAGCGACAGCTAGCGCGCCGACGTTCTCCAACGCTCCTGAAGGAACATGGTTCGCCAGCTTCTAGCTCGCCATCGCGCGATCGCCCGCCTGCACATGCTGCTCGCCATCGCTCACCATTGCACGATCGCCCTCCTGCGCATGCTGCTCGCCATCGCACGACCCTGCACGATCGCCCTCCTGCGGATGCTGATCACCATCGCACCCCATCACGCGATCGGCCACCTGCGCATGCTGCTCGCCATCGCTCGCCCCTGCACGATCGCCCTCCTGCGCATGCTGCTCCTCATCGCTCACCCCTGAACGATCGCCCTCCTGCGGATGCTGATCACCATCGCACCCCATCACGCGATCATTCACCTGCGCATGCTGCTCGCCATCGCTTACCATTACGCGGTCATTCACCTGCGCATGCTGCTCACCATCGCACACCAGTGCGTCGACATACCACATCGCGCCATCGCCAACTTGAGCGACTGCACTCACCAGCTCGTCATCGATCGCCTGTGGATCTACATCGCCAGCGATCTTCCTCACCTACGCGGCAGCGCGTTCCCTCGCCGTCGCGCCAACGTTTGCATTCATCGCCTCGGACACGTGTTCATTTACCTGCCCGCCCACTCGCCTGCGCGCCCGCGCGATCGCTCGCCCGCGTTCCCGCGTGACCATTCGCCCTTGCGCGACCATCGTTCGCGGCAAATTCCACAGCCGGTGGTAGCAGCAGGGACGCGTGCTCCTAGACGGCACTCTGGATCACCTCCATCCAAGCACAGGTTGGTAGTGCAGGACGAAGAGAGGTCAGTACAGCATTCTTCCCCACCTTCTTTTCAGGCAGGTACCGTCGTGTCCACTCCAAAGGATCGCCCGATCCCTTTCCCTCTCCTTCTCCCGTGGACGAGGCCTTTCCGTCCTCAGGTGAGTCCAGTGGGGCGGTAGTCTTCCCCTCGGCACCAGGGGGGGAAACTTCGCTTCAGGCAGGAGAATCGTCTCGTGAGGAAGGGGCCCCTCGAACCTCTTTGTTGGGATCCTGTATCCCTCCCAGGAGGGAACCTAAGGATTCCAAGACCGTCCCTAAATCCTCTGCAATGATTCGTCAGGAACCCACGACTACCCAGGGGAATGTCCACGTATCACCCCAGGAAGAGATTCCTGGGCAGGAGACTTAGCTGCCAGCCCGCAGGGAGGAGAACAGCAAGAGTCCGAACATGCCTTCTGGCAGGTCCTAAGCCTGATAAGGCAACTTAACAGACTTACGGATCCAGTCATCGCCCCCCGTGAAGGCAAAGACACGATTCTGGATGAAGTGTTTGACGTTCGGAAGGCCCCTAAGACCAGTGCAGCTCTGCCCTGGTCTCGGGGGCTGAAGAGTGCCAGGGCTAGGGCCAACGCTCAGCTCGCACTTCTTGCCTCCTCCAGTCGTTCCACTGCCGGGAACAAGCTCATCCCTCCTCCTCGCCTTAAGCAGAGGAGGTATTTCGAGATCCTGGGTGAGCACAACCTCGCTCTTCCTCTCCATCACTGTGGAGGAGCTGGCGAAGGGAGTTCCCCTTGAGAAACTCTGCCCGGCAGGTGTCGTTCTCGGCGGCAGAGATCCTTAACCACGAGAAGGTTGCTAAGTGTGCCATGCAGGCCACTTCGTGGCTGGACTTCTGGCTAGGATCTCTGGGCATCCTATTGCGATCGGAGGACTTGTCCAAGGAGACCAATAGGAAGGCCCTAGAGACCTCCTTGCTCTCGGGCACCCGCTCCATCGAGTTTTTGGCGCACCAGGTTACCACCCTGTGGGCCAACTCGGTGTTGAAGCGCCGCGATGCTGTGTCCGAGAGATTCCATCCGAAGGTCCCCGCTGTAGATGTGTGTAGGCTCCGACATGCTTCCCTTCTGGGGGAGAGCCTGTTTGAGCCTCAAGACATGGAGCGAACGGCTGAGAGGTGGAGGAAATCCAGCACGGACTCCCTCCTCCACAGGGCCCTTACAACTCGGCCCTATAAGCCTCCAGCCCCGCCACAACAGCAGCAACAGCCTCGTAAGGCTCCCAAACAGGCACCGGCAGCTAAGAGAGTGGTGTCTAAGCCCCAGCCCTTTCCAGCCAAGGTCAAGAGGGGCGGTAAGTCCTCCAGGGGAGGCAAGACTCCTAGGGGTGGCGGCTGCGGCCGCAAACCCTAGGGGTGGCAGTCCCCCTGCATGTCCACCTGTGGGGGGATGCCTTCAGCGTTGCGTCCACAGGTGGCAGCAACACGGGGCCGATGCTTGGACGGTCTCAGTGATCGGCCAAGGTTATCGCGTCCCGTTCACGACATCTCAACCTCCCCTGACAGCGAATCCAGTGTCGTTGAGCTCCTATGCCACGGGATCGGCAAAGGGGCTGGCCCTTCAGGCCGAAGTCGAGACCATGCTCGAGAAGGGTGCTCTCCTGGAGGTCGTGGACGGCTCCCCAGGCTTCTTCAGTCGACTCTTTCTTGTAAAGAAGGCTACTGGAGGCTGGAGACCCGTCATCGATCTCTCAGCTCTGAACAGGTTTGTCAAACAAACCCGGTTCAGCATGGAGACAGCAGACACGGTCAGACTTGCGGTGAGACCACAAGACTTCATGTGTACACTGGATCTAAAGGACGCGTATTTCCAGATCCCAATCCATCCGTGTTCCAGGAAGTACCTGAGATTCTGCCTAGACAACAAGATCTACCAGTTCAAGGTGCTGTGTTTTGGTCTCTCCACAGCTCCTCAGGTGTTCACCAGAGTGTTCACCCTGATTTCATCTTGGGCGCACAGGAACGGCATTCGTCTCCTTCGTTACCTGGACGATTGGCTGATCCTAGCAGACTCTAAGTCGACCCTTCTTCGGCACCGAGACAGGCTTCTGGATCTTTGCCAGGATCTGGGGATCGTGGTAAACCTTGAGAAGTCCTCTCTGCAGCCGTCCCAACGACTGGTTTATCTAGGCATGCTAATAGACACCAATCTCCACAAAGCCTTTCCATCAAACGACCGGATAGCAAGGCTGAGGAGGGTGGCGGAACCTTTCCTCAGGCGAAAAGAACTCCCCGCCCAATCGTAGTTGCGTCTCTTAGGCCACCTATCCTCCCTGGCCCGTCTGGTTCCAAACAGCCGCCTCAGGATGAGATCCCTTCAATGGCGGCTCAAGTCCCGGTGGAATCAAGGATCCGATTCCCCGGACATTCTGATCCCAATGGGGTCTCTGGAACAGACGGACTTGCGGTGGTGGCTGGCCGACGAGAACCTGCGGAAGGGAGTGAGTCTTCTCGTCCTCCCCCCGGAATTGACTCTGTTTTCGGACGCGTCAAAAGAAGGGTGGGGGGCGCACGTTCTGAACCAGAGGGCCTCAGGCCTTTGGTCAGAATCAGAAAAGTGCCTACACATCAACCTGCTAGAATTGAAGGCCGTCTTTCTGGCTCTTCAGCAGTTCCAACGGTCCCTGGCGGGTCACTCCGTGGTGGTGATGAGCGACAACACCACGGTAGTGGCTTATATCAACAAGCAGGGAGGCACTTTTTCGCAACAGCTATCCCATCTTGCACTCGATAACACTATCAGCTCGCTTCATTCCTGGCAAGAGGAATGTGCTCGCCGACAGTCTGAGCAGGGCTTCGCAGATAGTGAGTACCGAATGGTCTTTGGATCCTCAGATAACCAACAAAGTCCTGACTTTGTGGGGTTCCCCGACTGTGGACTTGTTCGCGACAGCCTTGAACTTCAAGCTGCCCCTGTACTGCTCACCAGTCCCGGACCCCAAGGCACTCTGGCAAGATGCTTTCCAGCAACGGTGGGACAACATCGACGTGTACGCCTTCCAACCATTCTGTCTGATGAGAAGGGTGCTCAACAGGACCAGACTATCGGTCAACTGTTCCATGACTCTAGTAGCTCCGCTATGGCATCACGCGGAATGGTTTCCGGACCTTCTGCAACTCCTGACGGAACTCCCAAGGGAGCTTCCTCCACGACACGAGCTTCTCAGACAACCCCACTCCGGCGTCCCTCACAGGGCCGTGGCCTCGCTTCAGCTTCACGCCTGGAGACTATCCAGCGTCTCCTCGCGGAGAGAGGCTTTTCGCAACAGGTTGCAGAGAGAATGTCTCGGCACCTGCGGATGTCCTCTGAGGGAGTCTACCAAGCAAAGTAGAGAGTCTTTTGTGGTTGGTGTCGTGGAAGGGGTATCTCTCCACTCGATGCCACTATTCCAGCAATAGCGGACTTCCTCGTGTATCTGTGAGAAGAAATGCGCCTTTCTGTCTCGGCAGTGAAAGGCTATCGCTCAGCCTTAAGCTTGGCCTTCAGATTGAAGGGCGGGGATATTTCTTCATCGCTAGAACTCTCTTTACTCATACGTAGCTATGAGCTTACTTGCCCCCAGTCGGAAGTGAGACTCCCTCCTTGGAACGTGGTTCGAGTCCTCAGGTCTCTTAAGAGACCTCCCTTCGAGCCATTACGCCAGGCCTCCGATCGCCACCTGTCTTGGAAGACGGCTTTCCTACTCGCCTTGGCCTCGGCCAAGTGAGTTAGTGAACTTCATGGTCTCTCGTACGACATCGCCCATTCAAGGGGATGGGGGGAGGTAACGTTCAGGTTCGTCCCTGAGTTTGTGGCCAAGACTCAGAATCCTGGAGTGCCGGATCCTCGGTTCGACTCTTTCAGGATCGCGAGTCTCCGTTCTGTAACAAACGACCCAGACCAGCTGCTACTATGTCCAGTGAGGTGTCTGAGGCACTACTTGAAGAGAACGGCTGCAGTCCGTCCTCATGTGCGAGCTTTGTTTGTGAGCACAGGCAGGACAAAGAGGAGGGTCACCATAAACACCATCTCAGCTTGGATTCGAAGGGTTATCTACCATGCCCTGAATCCTGACCCTCCTCCGTCACGTCGCCCTCGGGCCCACGATGTCAGGGGTATTGCTACATCCCTGGCCTTCAAGAGAAACTTCTCTGTGACGCAGGTACTTCAAGCTGAGGTCTGGAAGCGTCAAACGACCTTCACAGCCCACTACCTGCAAGACGTAACCCACAGGAGCCCCGATACGTTTTCTATCGGCCCTGTGGTGGCTGCACAACAGCTGGTCTAACCTCAGGCTCCTTTTTGGACAAGTAGCAGTAGGTTGAGAGCGTTGTTACCCGGTCTTAGTCTGCGTGAATGAAAGAGTATGTCTGACCCTTACTTCTTTCTTCATTCTCCCCTCTCTTGGGGAAGCAGCATCCTGGTCCTCGCATAGCTGACCTTGACCTCTGCAGGTAACCCATGCTTCTTTGTGCTCCTAGTATTAAGCTTAATACTGTTGCGTCTCCCATACCCTGACGAGGTGGTATGGGGAACGTCCTATCCTAGAATTCCTATCTGAAGGTCTCAAGGTCAACTTCATAGGACGAGTCACACTCTCCTCCTCACACTGGTTATGTAGGCCACTCGTTCCTAGCGATGCTAGGAACTTGTGAGGTACAGGGGCTCCCTCTCTCTAGTGCTGCTCACTGAGGGATCGAGCCCCCGGGCAAGCCGAAGTCAGTAAGGCTGGGTACTTTCCACCCTTCCTAAGGGGTAAGTCACCCTTTGTAAATAGCGTGGCTTGTATTTCGGTTACGGAACAAATGACAAATTCGAAGATAATTTGTATTTTTCCTAACCATACAAACCTTAGCTATTTACACATATGTGCCCGCCATCCCTGACCCCCAAGTCAAGTCCTACCTCTAAGTGAAGTGAAGCAAGTCACCGGTGTGTGGAGGGGGGAGGGGTAGCAAGCTACCCTTCCCCACTCCCGCTAACTAGAGCGGGGGGGGTAATTAACCCTCGTTAAAAACTATTGGCTCGTCATTTCAGCTGCGCTAAAAGTAAACCCTTTGTAAATAGCTAAGGTTTGTATGGTTAGGAAAAATACAAATTATCTTCGAATTTGTCATTTATTGCAGCTTTGGGCTTCCTTGGGGCTTAAGAGTTTGCCCTCCAGGGAAGCCCTGTTTGACTTGATTCAGTTGGGCGCAGCTGTCAAACAGTCGCCGGTGATAGTGGAGGTTGACCCTCTGTCTATCGTCGACGTTGTTGTGGCAGAGACTTCCGACGGGTTGGGTCAAACCCCTGCCTTGGGTGCTGATGTTGCTGAAGGCTCAGTTCCCCCCTCCGAACATCCTTCGAGGGAGGAGCTGAGTCCAACGGTCTCTCCTGCAGGGGATTCGTCCCCTCGGGGGAGTTCACTGACAGAGACTCCTCTTCGGAGGACCGATGATGGTGTTCCTGCTCCCAGAGGACGTATGCGTTGCAAGGCTCGCCCTCCTCTTCGCCGTAGAGGTGTTCCTTCTCCTCCCAAGGGAGTTAGGAGGCGCCTCTTCTGCTCCTCGCCCTCGCCGTCCCATGCAGAGGATCCTCCTCGTCGTGAGTCGACCGTTGCAGCCGCATCTCTGGACCTCTCTGCAGCTCGTTCGCGATCTCCTACACCTGCCAGACATGCTGATCCTCCTTCACCGTTCATGGCAGCTGATGCGCAGTGGGCGCCCTCGCACTCCTTTATCCAACGGGCACCGGTCCCTTCGGGGCAAAAGGGCTTGTCTCACAATGTGAGCAAGTCCCTTAAGTGCCAGATTCTACCTGTGCGCCCACGATCTCCTGCGCGCGAGTTGCGCATAAGCCTTCTCCTGTTCCTGCCGTTGCTGAGAGTCATCCTGTGCCGGAAACAACGCGCCAGCGATCTCCTATGGCAGAGTCGACATGTCAGCTCTCTCCTGCTCTCAAACGCTCTCCTGCGCATGAGCGATCTCCTCCTCGCCAGTGCACATCTGCTCGCCCTGATCCTGATACGCGCCCTTGATCTCCAGCGCGCCCACGATCTCCACCTCGCCAGCGAACTTCCCCTGCGCACCAGCGCGTAACTACGCACCGTCGCTCACCCGCGCGCCCACGATCTTCAGATCTGGGCGTAGGAATGAAGCCTCATCCTTCGCCTTCTCGCCAGCATTCACCTGCGCGCCCTCGGAACTCGCCCTCTCGTCAACCCTCGCCTACGCGCCATCGCGCGCAGTCACCTGCGCACTTCCAGAGGTGGATGAGACACCACGCGTCCACGAGCAGTCTCCTTCACTTGCTTCTAAGGCTGCTGATCCTGCGCCCCATCTGTCTTCTCCAGATCGCGCACCTACACGCCATCACTCTCCAGCACGCCCACGCGCAACTTCACCTGTGCGCAGGCGCTCACCTGCTCGCCCTGCGCACCATCGCTTGCCTGCGCTCCGTCGTTCACCTATGCGCCGTCATTCTCCTGGTCGCTAACACTCGCCCGCACGCCCGTGCCTCAATCTCCACGCGCCCGCGCGAATCTGGGATTGTTCCATCGCGCGACCCCAAGCGGGATTCCCTCCGGGTTTCGCAACGCGAGCTTCCTAGCGAGTCTTCAGGAGCAAGAGCAGTCAGGTCATCATCTTCAAACCCCCCCCCCCCCCTTGCAAGCGCAGAACAGCGCGCTCGCAGGAGGGGAGGTCTTCAGAGAGGTCTAGGCACCAATCTTCTTCCTTTCCTTTTCAGGCAGTCCCTGTGGTATCTACTCCGAAGGATCGCCCGATCCCCTTCCCTCCAGCGGGAGTCTCTGACACTGCGTCTGTCAGTAAGCAGCCATGGTTTGGGTCCCTTATCAGAGCTGTCGTCCAGGCTGTTAAGCCTGCCTTCGCTGATTTGGGTCTCAAACCAACGGCAGCTCCGACCCCTCTGATGAGGAAGATAGGAGTAGAGATCGTGGTGACTTCTCCCAGGGTCAAACTGGCTCCTATGAAGTCCGTAAGGAAGGCTTCTTCCCCCCTCAGATGATCTCTCCTTCTCCTGTGGAGGAAGCTTTTCCGTCCTCAGGGGAATCTACCGAGGTGAGACCTTCTCCCACCGCACCAATGGGAGAAACCCCACCGCACCAATGGGAGAAACCCCACCGCGAAAAGGAGTATCGTCCCGTATTGGGGCGGAGAAGAGCCCTCAGACTTCGTTGCTGGAGTCCTGCATTCCTCCTTGAAGGGAACCAAAGGACTCGAAGACTATCCCGAAGTCTTCTTCCAGGATTCGACCAGAGCCAGCGAGACCCCAGGAGAACGTCCACATTTCCCCCCCAAGTAGAGCATTTGGGGACAGGAGACTTTGCTGCCAGTTCACCAGGAGGAGAGCAGCAAGAGTCGGAACATGCCTTCTGGCAAGTCTTGACTCTGATGAGGCATCTCAACGGGTTCAAGGACCCTGAGATCGCCCCTCGTGAGGGCAAGGACACGGTCCTGGACCGAGTCTTTGGCACTCAGAAACCCACTAAGACCAGTGTGGCTTTGCCTTGGTCCCAAGGGGTGAAGAGTGCCAGGGATTAGGTTGAGGGCCAGCTCTCCGAGCTCGCCTCCTCCAGCCATTCCACTGCTGGCAACAAGCTCCTCCCACCTCCTCGTGTCCAACAGAGGTATTTTGAGATCATGGAGTAGTCTTGTTTAGCTCTTCCAATCCACCACTCTGTGGAAGAGCTTACCAGGGGAGTCTCTCTTGAGAGAGACTCCAGCCGGTAAGTGACATTTTTGGCATCAGAGATCCTGAGTCAGGAGAAGGTCGCAAAGTGTGCCATGCAGGCCACTTCGTGGCTGGATGTCTGGCTGGGGTCTCTGGGCATCCTGCTGCGATCCGAGGATCTGTCCAAGGAGAGCATCAGGAAGGCCCTGGAGACCTTCCTCCTTTCGGGCACACGCACCATTGAGTTTCTGGCCCACCAAGTCTCGAACTTGTGAGCAAACTCGATCCTGAAGCGACGTGATGCGGTGACCGAGAGGTTCCACTCGAAAGTCCCAGCTGTGGATGTCTGCAAGCTCAGACACACTTCCCTCCTGGGAAAGAGTTTGTTTGAGCCCAAGGATGTGGAACAGGCGGCTGAGAGATGGAGAAAATTGAACCAGGATTCTCTTTTCCAAAGGGCTCTTACAACAAAGCCCTACAAACCTCCAGCACCTCAACAACCTCGCTAGTCCAAGACGACGAAACCGGCAGCGGCAGCAAAGACGACAGTGTCCAAGCAGCAGCCCTTTCCTGTCAGAGACAAGAAGGGCAAAAAGTCCTCCAGGGGAGGCAAGAATCCTAGAGGGAGCGGCCAAGGCCGCAAACGCTAGGATTGGCAATCCCCCTGCATGTCCACCAGTGCCTGAAAAGTTGCGCAATCAGGTGGCAGCAACTCGGGGCCGATTCCTGGACGATCTCCGTGATCAGTCAGGGATATCGCGTCCTTTTCATAACATCTCTTCCTCCCCTGACAGCGAATCCAGTGTCGTTGACTCCTATGCCATGGGATCGGCAAAGGGGCTAGCCCTACGGGCAGAAGTCGAGACCATGCTGAAGAAGGATGCTCTCCAGGAGGTCGTCGACGGCTCCCCAGGCTTCTTCAGTCGACTCAGGCCTGGAGACCTTCCTCCTTTCGGGCACACGCACCATTGAGTTTCTGGCCCACCAAGTCTCGAACTTGTGAGCAAACTCGATCCTGAAGCGACGTGATGCGGTGACCGAGAGGTTCCACTCGAAAGTCCCAGCTGTGGATGTCTGCAAGCTCAGACACACTTCCCTCCTGGGAAAGAGTTTGTTTGAGCCCAAGGATGTGGAACAGGCGGCTGAGAGATGGAGAAAATCGAACCAGGATTCTCTTTTCCAAAGGGCTCTTACAACAAAGCCCTACAAACCTCCAGCACCTCAACAACCTCGCCAGTCCAAGACGACGAAACCGGCAGCGGCAGCAAAGACGACAGTGTCCAAGCAGCAGCCCTTTCCTGTCAGAGACAAGAAGGGCAAAAAGTCCTCCAGGGGAGGCAAGAATCCTAGAGGGAGCGGCCAAGGCCGCAAACGCTAGGATTGGCAATCCCCCTGCATGTCCACCAGTGCCTGAAAAGTTGCGCAATCAGGTGGCAGCAACTCGGGGCCGATTCCTGGACGATCTCCGTGATCAGTCAGGGATATCGCGTCCCGTTCATAACATCTCTTCCTCCCCTGACAGCGAATCCAGTGTCGTTGACTCCTATGCCATGGGATCGGCAAAGGGGCTAGCCCTACGGGCAGAAGTCGAGACCATGCTGAAGAAGGATGCTCTCCAGGAGGTCGTCGACGGCTCCCCAGGCTTCTTCTGTTGACTCAGCTCTGAACAAGTTTGTCAAACAAACTCCGTTCAGCATGGATACAGCAGACACGGTCAGACTTGCAGTGAGACCGCAAGACTTTGTGTGTACACTGGATCTGAAGGACGCGTACTTCCAGATCCCAATCCATCCGTCTTCCTGGAAGTACTTAATATTCAGCCTAGACAACAAGATCTACCAGTTCAAGGTGCTGTGTTTCGGTCTCTCCTCAGCACCCCAGGTATCCACTAGTGTGTTCATCTTGATCTCTTCGTGGGCACACAGGATCGGCATCCGTCTCCTCCATTATCTGGACAACTGGCTGATCCTGGCAGACTTGGAATCGACCCTTCTTCGATACCGAGACAAGCTTTTGGGACTTTGCCAAGATCTAGGGATTGTGGTAAATCTCGAAGTCTTTTCTCCTTCCATTTCAACGACTGATATATCTAGGCATGATATTGGACACCAATCTCCACAAAGCCTTTCCATCAGACGACAGGATAGCAAGGCTGAGGAGGGTCGCAGATCCTTTCCTCAGACGAGAAGAGCTTCCAGCCCAATTGTGGTTACGTCTCCTAGCTCACCTTTCCTCCTTGGCCCGTCTAGTTCCAAACGGCCGCCTCAGGATGAGATCCCTGCAATGGCGGCTCAAGTCCCGGTGGAATTAAGGCCATGATTCCCCGGACATTCTGGTCCCTATGTGTCCTGCGGAATAGACGGACCTTCAGTGGTGGGTGACAGACGAAAACCTCCGAAAGGGAGTGGATCTTCTAGTCTTCCCCCCGGATTTGATGCTGTTCTCGGACGCTTCAAAAGAAGGGTGGGGGCCCCACGTTCTGAACCACAGGACCTCAGGCCTATGGTCAGAATCAGAAAAGTGCCTCAACATAAATCCGGTAGAAATGAAGGCCGTATATCGAGCACTTCAACAGTTCCAACAAACCCTGGCGGGTCACTCCGTGGTGGTGATGAGCGACACCACGGTAGTGGCTTACATCAACAAGCAGGGAGGTAACTTTTCACAACAGCTATCCCATCTTGCAGTAGAGATACTGTACTGAGATGGACCGAAGTCCACTCGATTCCACTCAGCTCGCTTCATTCCGGGTAAATGTGGCTTGAACTTCAAGCTTCCGCTGTACTGTTCCCCAGTCCCGGACCCCAAGGCACTCTGGCAAGATGCCTTCCAACAATGGTGGGACAACATCGACGTTTATGCCTTCCCACTGTTCTGTCTGATGAGAAGGGTGCTCACCAAGACCAGAATATTGGTCAACCTGTCAATGACTAATAGCTCCGATATGACATCATGCAGAGTGGTTCCCGGACCTTCTGCAGCTCCTGACGGAACTCCCGAGAGAACTTCCTCCGCGACACGAGCTACTCGAGCAACCACACTGCAAGATCTTCCACAAAGCCTTAGCATCGCTTCAGCTTCACGCCTGGAGACTATCCAGCATCTCCTCACAGAGAGAGGCTTTTTACAAGTTCCGGAAAGGATGTCTCGGCACCTGCGAAAGTCATCCGCAGGGGTCTACCAGGCGAAGTGGAGAGTCTTTTGTGGTTGGTGTCGTGGAAGGGGTATCTCTCCCCTCGATGCCACTATTCCAGCAATAGCGTAGTTTCTTATGTATTTGTGGGAAGAAATGCGCCTTTCAGTCTCGGCAGTGAAAGGCTATAGCTCAGCCTTAAGTCTTGCCTTCAGACTGAAAGGAATGGACATTTCCTCCTCACTGGAACTTTCTCTACTCATACGAAGCTACGAGCTTACCTGCCCTCAGTCGGAAGTGAGACCTCCTACATGGAACGTGGTTCGAGTCCTCAGGTCTCTTAAGAGACCTCCGTTCGAACCATTACGCCAGGCTTCTGATCGTCACCTGACTTGAAAGACGGTGTTCCTACTCACATTGGCTTCGGCCAAGCGAGTCAGCGAACTTCATAGTCTCTCGTACGACGTCGCCCATTCAAGGGAATGGGGGAAGTAACGTTCGGGTTTGTCCCTGAGTTTGTGGCTAAGACTCAAAATCCTGGGATTCCGGATCCACGGTTCGACTCCTTCCGGATTTCGAGTCTCCGTTCTGTAACAGATGACCCAGACCATCTTCTACTGTGCCCAGTAAGGAGTCTGTAAGAGAACAGCTGCAGCTCGTCCTCGAGTGCGAGCATTGTTTGTGAGCACAGGAAGGACGAAGAGGAGGGTCACTAAGAACACCATCTCGGCATGGATTCGCAGGGTCGTCCACCATTCCCTGAATCCAGACCCTCCTCCGTCACGTCGCCCTAGAGCACACGATGTCAGAGGCATCGCTACGTCCCTGGCATTCAAGAGAAACTACACAGTGACGCAGGTTCTACAAGCTGGGGTCTGGAAGCGTCAAACGACCTTCACAGCCCACTACCTGCAGGACGTGACCCACAGGAGGCTTGATACGTTCTCTAATGGCCCTGTGGTGGCTGCACAACAGCTGGTCTAAACCTCAGGCTCCTTAATGGACAAGTAGCAGAAGGATGAGGGCATTGTTACCCGGTTTTGATCTGCATGAATGAAAAAGTATGCCTAACTCTTTTCTTCATCCTCCCCCCTCTTGGGGAAAGCAGCATCCTGTGTTCTCTGCACAGCTGACCTCAAACCACTGCAGGTAAACCATGCTTCCTTGTGTTCCTAGTATTAAGATAATACTGTCGCGTCCCCCATACCCTGACGAGGTTGTATTGGGAATGTCCTATCCTAGAATTCCATCTAAAGGATTCCAGGTCAACTTCCTAGGACGAGTCACACTTCATTCCTTCACACACAAGCTTACGTAGGCCGCACGTTCCTTGCAGAGCAAGGGAATTGCGAGGTGCAGGGACTCCTTATCTCGAGTGCTACACACTCTGATTCTGAGTTCCCAGGCAAAGCCAAAGCCAGTAAGGCTGGGACTTACCACCCTACGCTGTTTAAATAGCGTGGTTTGTATTTCGGTTATGGAACAAATGACAAATTTGTAGATAATTTGTATTTTTCCCTAACCATACAAACCTTAGCTATTTAATCATACTTGCCCGCCAGCCCTGTCCCCCGTGAAGTCCTACCTCTTAATCGAAGTGAATCAGTTCACTGGTGTGTGAGGGGGGCGTACCCCCCGCTAACTAGCGAGGAGGTAGTTAACCCTCGTTAAAAATCCAATGGCTCGTCATTCAGCTACGCCGAAAGTAATACCCTATTTAAATAGCTAAGGTTTGTATGGTTAGGAAAAATACAAATTATCTATGAATTTGTCATTTTAGCATTATTAAGCTGACCAAGGATACCGTATTGTCTGCTTATTGGTCACTGTTTGATGTTTCCGGGTGAAGGGCAGCAATAGCATCAGACTGACTGGTGTTGGGGAAGCCCATAATTAAACTGCAAGCGTTTTATGCTTATGAACTTTGACATAATAAGATGATAATATTAAGGACACTTAGTATGTCCTGAAAGAACCCTGAGTGAGGTTACCTAAAATCGTTAAGCGTTTCTGAGTTATTACGTAATAAAGGACAGTGCTTGGAACTGGGTCAGATTACAACCCTCGCAAATGTCGATCATGAATAAAATGAGGAATTGGGGAAGTTTTATAATTTGAGATGAAACGTTGAAACTGAATATATATTTCGAATATGATTGGACAATTTCAGGTGAGGTTTAGTCAAATCATTGCATGCGTAAACAGGTCTTTGTCTTAAAACTTGTCCATTGAAAACTGCCTAAAATCACTAGGTAATAGTAGTGGGTTTTCTACAGCTACGGCATTCTCATTGGAGCATATCAATCCATAATTATCAGTGAATACTGTAGTTAACATAACATTGCTTTTTGAAAAGTCCATTTAGATAATTATAATAGAACGTAATGTTCAATTCTGTTGTGATTCTACAAAATGGGAGATATTTTAAATGTTTTCACTTTTTTTTTCTATTGCAGGTGCATCTTGAGCAAAGTGCAATGGGAGACTGAAAATTGAAGGTTTCTAATTTTGCTGCTCTTCTGTGGAAGCATAGAATGGACAAAAACCAGATAACTGCATTATCAGGAATGTTGAATGTAAGATTAATAAAGAGAATTGTTTGTTAGATTTGAATGGAATTATAATAAAATGTTGTCTTGTTAGTAGATGGAGATTATGATGATTATAGATTGTCAATGGATTACATTAGCAAAGTCAAGTTTATGGATTGAGTAAGATTTAATTGAAATTATAATTATTTTCATAATTAGTTATGGCAGAACTTTCTTCTTAGTAAATTACAGTAGGATTGTCTTCATTCTGTATTGCATTGACAATTGTTAGTTGAACTAATTGTAAATTTCACCAAATGAAGGGCGTTGAAGTTTAAAGTGCTCTTGTTAGAAGACTAAAGTAGTAATGAGTTAAGGTGGGATTTAATTGCCAATAGATTAGGATAGTGTTGGATGTCCAATGTATGTTCCTACACAAATAACCATCCTTTAATAGGAGTATGTTTTCAACTAGGCTGGAGCTAGGCTGTTAAGATGTATAATGAGGTGTTAGTAGTTACTGGTGTGTGATGGGGAGGCCCTGTCCCCTCTCCAGCACACCAAGAAGAGACTTTGACTAAAGCTGCCTGGTCGTACACATGTAAGCTTGGTCTCGCCTTCATGAGCAGGAGCCATGTAGATCCTCATTATTTTTTATACCTCTGACATGGGGCATGACTTCTGCAGTCTTCCTCTTGCAGTGAATCCAAGGATTGTCCGTCAGCGCATTGGGTGCTGTACAGCAAGAAGAAGTCAAAACTAAACCATTCCCCTTTGGGGTCATCCTCGAAGTCGAGGAAATCCTCGAGCATTCTCTCTTCTTCTGGTGCCTGAACATTTGACCCTTCTAGGGGTGGTGACAAGAAAGAAGGCAGTTCTGAAGTCAATCATGGGAAAGCTATGAGAGAAACAGTGGTAACTGGTTGCCCAGAAGAGGCAGCTATTCCCCGCTCTTCGCCTGGTTATAAGCCTTAAATCTTAAGTTGACAACAATGCTAAGAAAATGGCCATAAGGAGACCCCAGCCTTTCATGGGCTGGCAGGGCATCCCTTCAGAGCATAAATTGCCGCAAGTCCTGGGTACTTACATTCCGGTATCTTCCTCACCTGCCACGTGGGCAGAGGAAATTCTTAATTTAGACCTGCATTTCCTTGATTGTTTTCCCAGCGACTCAGACCATGGAAACACTGACTACTATTTCAGATTCTTTGGAGCACCATGTGAAACCTTACATGCACCTCCATCTCTTTGCTTGCCCTCATGTGTTAGCCTGCACACACTGGACAGAGAGCACCCACCTATATGCGCTCTCCCATTGCGTTCATCTATATGCGCTTGCCAATTGCGTTATACTATTCATGCAGTCACCTTTTCTGCAGTGCCAATTGCCCGCACACTCCTGATCACATGCACCCATCGCCTGCACATACTTCCATACTCTCACTCTCATCCCTTGCTTTTCATTGCTACTTGCTCCCAATTGCACATTAGATGTTCTTTAGATGAGCCTGTTTGCTCGCACCCTGACGGGGGCATCCTCCCCCGGGGCACACACAGCCTTATGTTGAAGTTCATTCCCCTGTGCCATGTCCTCTTTTATTACTCTACAATGCATTCTAAGGAGATTGAGCACTTGGTGCACTCCCTAGTTTGAAAATGGGTAACTCCCCATGCTCGTCTAGTTTCTTTCATCTACCTACTTACGGTATTTAGTCAGTCTAAGGGTCCTTCTGATTGAGTAGCGGGAGCCAAGAAATTAAAAATGGCAAAAACGCAATGAACTGTGTCCTTAATGAAAAGAATGTGTCAAGAGAGACCACAAATCATATAACCCCTGACCAAAGTTCCTCCCTAGCAAAGTCATTGAACCTGAAGATGGAGTCAGCCTTCGTTTAGGCCTTAGCTCTAATCATGGGGATAAAAAACTTGGGTGAGGCATCAAGGAAACTGTGAAGGGAGGGAAGACCTTTATTGACAGGCACTTTGGTGCCCTGCAAGGGTCAGTACCATCTTCAGAGCTTCCCTGGTCGGGACCTGCCGAAGAGGCATCTAAGAGCAAGCATGTTTTATAGAATCTCAACCCATGTCCCCCTCCCATCAGTGGAGGTTTTACTTTCTTGAAGGATCTAGCACTTTCTCTCCTTCCAATTGACATGGAGATCATATTGACCCTTGGGCTGCCTTTAAACAAAGTGACTCAAGTCGCGTCAAGTCAAGGCAAATAATCTCGCGTCATGAATCGCCACCCTAGTTAAGTGTTAATTTGTATGGTTATTTAAAAAACCGTTTACACCAGAAGAGTTGAGTCGAGTCACATATAGGGCTGAACCCAATTTCTACATCAGTCACAGCAAGGCCATCGTGTTGTGATCGTCATGCAAGTGGAGTTCCTAATCAGCTTAGTTCAAGAGCATCCTGCTATTTATGATCCCAGTGATCGCAGCCACCGGGATTGTGATGTCATAGCTGCCATGTGGATAGATTCCGTTGTTTGATGATTCTATCATACTGATATCTCCAACACATTACAATGTAAGTCTCATCTCTTCTATTAGATTAACATTCTTGCTACACATGCATGAGCTGCATGACCTAAAATGTGTGTGTGTAAGTGAGAGAGAGGGAGAGAGTTGGCTAAATTCAGTGCTGAAATATATGAAGAGTACTCTAGAGAGTACTGGCTACTCTGGCGTTACTGATCTGGAAGCATATGTACACGACCAATTACCATTGGATTAAAGGTAGTTGGAGGACAGGATTCACCACCACCGTAACAGAACAGTTTCATGCAACTAATTGCATGACTCGATACCAATCGACTTGAGATATCTACTCTCGGCCCCTCCTGTACAACCCATGAGAATTGATCTTTGCTCAAGAGTCAAGGTTCTATGTTCCTCTCAATGTACTTGCCAACCCTTTGGGGTGGATCAACAGACATAATCCCAGGGCTGTGCTGGCTACCCTACTGGTAGTTGGCTGACAAGGTAGCCCAGAGTCCATTCCCAGTTTCCTGTAGTTTAGAAGGGAAGACTTTTTTTCTCTCCGGAAAGGTACCCTACTGGTAGTTGGCTGACAAGGTAGCCCAGAGTCCATTCCCAGTTTCCTGTAGTTTAGAAGGGAAGACTTTTTCTCTCCGGAAAGGTACCCTACTGGTAGTTGGCTGACAAGGTAGCCCAGAGTCCATTCCCAGTTTCCTGTAGTTTAGAAGGGAAGACTTTTTTTTCTCTCCGGAAAGGTTGGTAGTACAACCCATCTCCCGCAGCCTTACGAGCGAATGCCTCCTCCCGTACAAGCGCATAATGCTACTCGTCAAGCTTCTGCAGGAGGCGGGTCATATAAGAGTGCTTTGGGCCATACAACTTTGGCGTGTGAGAGCACAGACTTGAGTCTCACGTGGGAGTCTTGCGCAGCATTGCCCACCCATTCATGGAGCATTGGTGGGTGAGGTGAGCGAGCTCATCTGCCTGATGGAGATCTGTGCACGATATAGGTCACTCGCCAACCTCATAGCGAGTTTGTAAGAGCCTACTTGCCTACATGTCAGGGTTTGACATTGCATTCACCACAGGTGCACATTACCTCGGTAGTACGCACTAACTCACCACCGCATTATGTTCTATCAGCGAGACCGGAAGCAAAGATGTCCACCACCTTACCTCGCACGCCTACACAGCTGGTTGCCGACACTCGCATCGCAACATTCACCTCCCCATTAGGTGGTTCACCATTCGCGCTCGCCGGGGTTCGCAGCTTTAGGACACACCCCCGCTCTACCTTTTCGCCCTACTTTGGGACACGCCCCCACTCTACCAGTTCGCCCTACTTTGGTAGTGGACGGGAGCGTGCTGGCTCATGTAGAGCGGACGCGCCTCCCGTGAAGAACTTCTATATCTAGGAATGAAGATCAATGCCAGACTAGGCAAAGTCTTAACGTTCAAAGAGAGAATAGAGAGGATGAAACGAGCAGCGCGCCTGTTTTCTGTTACAGGCCGCTCTGCCAGTGTAGTAGTGGTAGTGGCAAAGGATGCTGGAGCACCCGGCCTCCATGTAGAAACTTGTGCCCAATAGCCGCCTGTGTTTTCGCTTTCTACATTGGCAGCTGAAGACTTCTTGGTCTCAGCAGTTAGAACCTTCCGACATCATGGTTCCAATAGGGACATAGCAAAAGAGATACCTGAGCTGGTGGCTGTCCAACACCAACCTACTCAGGGAAGTACACCTCTCTCCTCCCCCAGAATTGATGCTATTTACAGATGCCTTAAAATAAGAGGGGTGGGCCTCACCTGTTGCACCACACAGCCTCCAGGCTCTGGTCCAAGTCCAAGCTACAATGCCACATAAAACCTGGAAATGAGAGCAGCATTCCTAGCCCTCCACCAATTCCATCAGTTCCGTTCAGGTCACTCTGTGGTGCAAGGAAAGTGACAACACCATGGTAGTGGTGTACATAAACAATCAAGGAGGTACTTGCACAGCCCCTCTGCCATCCAACTGTAAGATTGTTGAGATGGACAGAAGACAGCTTGGTAGCCCTATCAGCCTGTTTCATTTTGGGCGAGAAAAATGTACTGGCGGACAATCTGAGCAGGAAAACTCAGATTGTAGGCTCCAGATGGTCTCTGAACAGCAATAGCCATGTTCTTCAACGATTGTTCTGTCCGTTACTAGGTAGTCTGGCAGGACACCTTCCAACATCGGTTGGACAATTTTGACATTTACGCGTTCCCCTCCTTCTGCCTAGTCAGGTGGTTTTTTAATAAGGTAAGGTCATCGTAAAACCTCTCTATTACCCGAATAGCTCCGTTGTGGCATCACATAGAATATATGTTTGTATCTGCTCATAGAGGCTCCGAAGGAGCTCCCTTTACTTCTTGATCTGCTTAGACAACCGCACGTGAAGATCTTTCACCGAGCGATAGCATCGCCATGATTTCATGTCAGGAGGTTCTCCAGCCACTCCTAACAGCGCGGGGTTTTTTGCAACTAGTTCTGAGGAGGAGGCCAGGAGACCTCCGTGAGTCATCTTCCGCCGTATACAAGGCCAAGTGGTCAGTCTTTTGTTGTTGGTGTTGTGGACGGTGTATCGCTCCCCTCAGTGCTACCATCACAATGATAGCAGAATTTTTGTCGTAACTTAGAGAGGGAAAACTGCTCGGTCTCAGCCGTGAGCCTTGCCTTTGGATTCAACAGAGTTAACAGTTCCTCCTCAAAGGAATGGTCTCTCTCACAAAGTTTTGAGCGCATTTGCTCTTAGTCGGAAGTTTGACTTAACGCTTTTGAATGTAGTTCACATACTGCTACTTGTCAAGCTTCTGCACGAGGCGGGTCATATAAGAGTGCTTTGGGCCATACAACTTTGGCGTGTGAGAGCACAGACTTGAGTCTCACGTGGGAGTCTTGCGCAGCATTGCCCACCCATTCATGGAGCATTGGTGGGTGAGGTGAGCGAGCTCATCTGCCTGATGGAGATCTGTGCACGATCTAGGTCACTCGCCAACCTCATAGCGAGTTTGTAAGAGCCTACTTGCCTACATGTCATGGTTTGACATTGCATTCACCACAGGTGCACATTACCTCGGTAGTACGCACTCACTCACCACCGCATTATGTTCTATCAGTGAGACCGGAAGCAAAGATGTCCACCACCTTACCTCGCACGCCTATACAGGTGGTCGCCGACACACTCATCGCAACATTCACCTCCCCATTAGGTGGCTCACCATTCGCGCTCGCCGGGGTTCGCAGCTTTGGGACACACCCCCGCTCTACCTTTTCGCCCTACTTTGGGACACACCCCCACTCTACCAGTTCCCCCTACTTTAGTATTGGACGGGAGCGTGCTGGCTCATGTAGAGCGTACGCGCCTCCCTTGGAGAACTGGTATATCTAGGAATGAAGATCAATGCCAGACTAGGCAAAGTCTTAATGTTCAAAGAGAGAATAGAGAGGATGAAACGAGCAGCGCGCCTGTTTTCTGTTACAGGCCGCTCTGCCAGTGTAGTAGTGGCAAAGGATGCTGGAGCACCTGGCCTCCTTGTAGAAACTTGTGCCCAATACCCAATAACAGCCTGTGCTTTCGCTTTGTACATTGGCAGCTGAAGACTTCTTGGTCTCAGCAGTTAGACCCTTCCAATATCATGGTTCCAATAGGGACATAGCAAAAGAGATACCTGAGCTGGTGGCAGTCCAACACCAACCTACTCAGGGAAGTACACCTCTCTCCTCCCCCAGAATTGATGCTATTTACAGATGCCTTAAAATAAGAGGGGTGGGCCTCACCTGTTGCACCACACAGCCTCCAGGCTCTGGTCCAAGTCCAAGCTACAATGCCACATAAAACCTGGAAATGAGAGCAGCATTCCTAGCCCACCACCAATTCCATCAGTTCCGTTCAGGTCACTCTGTGGTGCAAGGAAAGTGACAACACCATGGTAGTGGCGTACATAAACAATCAAGGAGGTACTTGCACAGCCCCTCTGCCATCCAACTGTAAGATTGTTGAGATGGACAGAAGACAGCTTGGTAGCCCTATCGGCCTGTTTCATTTTGGGCGAGAAAAATGTACTGGCAGACAATCTGAGCAGGAAAACTCAGATTGTAGGCTCCAGATGGTCTCTGAACAGCAATAGCCAACAAAGTCATGACTTTGTGGAGTTCGTCAACGATCGATCTGTCCGTTACCATATCCGTAGGCAGTCTGGCAGGACACCTTCCAACATCGGTTGGACAACTTTGACATTTACGCGTTCCCCTCCTCCTGCCTAGTCAGGTGATTTTTTAATAAGGTAAGGTCATAGTAAAACCTCTCTATTACCCGAATAGTTCCGTTGTGGCATCACATAGATTACATGTTTGTATCTGCTCACAGAGGCTCCGAAGGAGCTCCTTTTACTTCCTGATCTGCTTAGACAACCGCACGTGAAGATCTTTCACTGAGCGATAGCATCGCCATGATTTCACGTCAGTAGGTTCTTCAGCCACTCCTAACAGTGCGGTGCTTTTTACAACTAGTTCTGAGGAGGAGGCCAGGAGACCTCCGTGAGTCATCTTCCTCCGTATACAAGGCCAAGTGGTCAGTCTTTTGTTGTGGGTGTTGTGGACGGTGTATCGCTCCCCTCAGTGCTGCTGTCACAATGATAGCGGAATTTTTGTCGTAACTCAGAGCGGGAAAAACTGCTCGGTCTCAGCCGTGAGCCTTACCTTTGGATTCAACAGAGTTAACAGTTCCTCCTCGAAGGAATGGTCTCTCTCACAAAGTTTTGAGCGCATTTGCTCTTAGTTGGAAGTTTGACTTAACGCTTTTGAATGTACAGTAGTTCACATACTACATTCTCTGAAAGGAGTGCTTTTAAGACCGCTCAGTTACTCGTCAGACCATGACCTGACATTAAAGACTGTTCTCTTGGTAGCCCTGGCCTCCGCAGAGAGAGTCGGCGAGCTACAGTGATTGTCCAACAGCGTCACTCGTTCAGGAGTATGGAGGCAAGTGACACTTAGTTGCGTCCCTGAGTTAGGGGCAAAGACTTGAAATCTGGCTGTAATAGATCTTTCATTGGGTTCCTTCTGAATTGAAATATTGAAAATGGAAATAATTTATATTTTCCTAATTATACAAACCTGGAGCGTTTTTACATACAGTGGTCCCGCCATCCCCCCTCCCCCTCCACCAAATAGCAGAGAGTAATTATGCCTTGCTAAAGTTTTAACTGCTACTGTAGTTTCGGCTATAGCCTATCTTGAGTCTCCACTGTAAAGAGCTCCAGGTTTGAATTGTTAGGAATAATACAAATCACTTCCAAATTTGTTATAGTTGCACAGCACTGTACTTTTTCATATTAAGTAATATTCTCCTGAAACTGTTACTGTCTGTAAATTCCAGTTTTGCTCAGAACTTATACAAGCCCGGGTTTTTTTTTTTTTTTTATGTCATGAGTATTGTGTGTGTTTGACAAGGTATCCTCTGCGATGTAAGGTGGGATGTTTTATTCAGAGTATTGTTTTTATTGAGTATCTCTGAAGATAATGTATCAATCAGGGGAGCTACTGTGAGTCGGTGCATTACCTGAGGCTAGTCATTCGATTATTGTAGTGAAGTAATTCCTTATTTAAGATCTAGGAGGTAATACTTTTCTACTTTACAAGAAATACTTAGTTGTGATTATTGACACTATTTGATATTTATTACATAAGAATATTTTTTATTTTTTAGTTTGTCTTCAGAATATTCTATTGAAAGTGTAGTCTTGATGATGAAGTGCACAGTTAAATATTTGAATAAGACTGATATACAATTAACATCTATTTATTCATTTTTCAGACCAGAATCATCGGAAGAAGTAAATCATTTGTAGCCTCACCAGCTCAAACCAGAAAAATAAACTGCATGTCGGCTTTTTATCATGTGACACGAGACATTCTTCATGCATCAAGATGAAGATCAGCACATAATAATCTGCGATTTACTACAGAAAAAATCCAATTTCCGACGCAGATTATTATCGATTATTCTCATTTATTTCTGATTTTAAAAGCAACACTGAATAGTCTCAACTGGATTAGCTAATCTATCGTCAAATTTTCCTAGGGTGTTAGAATATCATTACAATGCTACAAATATCTTGAAAATGGTCAGTTGACCAAACGTATTGAGATTTTAGGGGCTAGTACAGTGGTTACACCACTTATATCCCATAGGTTCAGTAGAAATCACTAACTGAAGATGAAAAAGTTAGTGATGATTTTTTTTTTCTTTTTTTACAACAATATTAAGATGATAAAAAAGTTAAGTTACAGTATTAAAAAATTTAATTTTTTTGTACTTTTACAACAATAATATTACCAGGTTATTTCAAACTTATCAGTGTCTATTTCTGGAAGACATGAATTTAATTCTTAAAGCTATTAACTTTTACTCAGTCTTTTAGCATGTATTTAATTTGTTCTTAATTTTTGCAAAGTCAGTCCATATAATGCTAATTTTAGTTTAATTTCTAATTACATACATCTATCCACTGTAAAAATGGGATGCTATTTTTTCTAGTAAATTCTAAGTTCCTTAAATTTAACTTGAAAATTAGGTCCAGATCAACATTTACTGTATGAGCTTTTTTGACGTTCTAATTAAAAAGTTCAGATTTCAATTTCCTAATTTTTATTTGATATTAAAACATGTATAATCATTCATTTAGTTCCCTAAAATCTAGTTAGTGAATAAGAATATATCAAATGTTAATGGATTCCTATAACTACTTAAAATAATTAGCTGGAATTATATGTAATGTTGAATGGATTGGTTTTATATTTGTATTGTATTTTTTGGTTTTTAAATGAGGAAATTGAATATTAATAAGTCAATTGAGATCAAATGTAAATGAGAAGGACCTTTTCTTTGAAATTTTCTGCTCATTTTTTCAATTTTCATTAGCTAGATGTTAAATCAAATGTTATTTTCCTCTGGACTTCTTAGTATACATCTACTGTAGATCGTATTTTTTTTAGTAATGTCTAAAGTACTAAGTACTGTAAACAAGTTATCGAAATTTGTGACTGAGGGAAAGTTATCATTACTATTTTTAGCAATTGATTCACATTCATTCTAGTGTATATATGAAAGTATATCGATTGTACGTGAATATAACCTATAACTATGAATATAGTTTCATCTTTGTGTATACCATTTCATCTCTATCTTTCGAAACTTCCCCATAATTATTAGCAACTATTATTGAATGTTGAATCTAGGCCTATGTTATCTTGAAATGTGTTAGCAGATTTGCTTCAGATAGCTATTGAACAAAAAACTTGGCTCTTTAATCAGAAACATCTTTAAAAGTTTTTCAATCACTTCTTTTTGACTTCAGGGTTATGGGGTGGGAGAATACCTTACCCCTTTTACCCCCAGGCTATTTGGAAATTTCCAACCCTTAACCCCCAGGGGGTTATTTTTTTCCCAGCACATTTTGCAGTATATTTTTTTTTAATTACTCTTAACAGCCTTAATTTTTGTCATAGAGAGGTCAGGTTGGTCTCATTCTCTTGGAAAATGTCTGAATTTTCTCAGAAAATTATCAAAAATATGAAAAAAAAAAATTTTATAGCATTTTTTTGCAAGGATGTACCGGTACGTCCATGGGGGTAAAGGGATGGCTTTTGTGAAACGTACCAGTATGT
Organism: Palaemon carinicauda; assembly: GCF_036898095.1. Lineage (NCBI taxonomy): Eukaryota > Metazoa > Arthropoda > Malacostraca > Decapoda > Palaemonidae > Palaemon > Palaemon carinicauda. Next base: position 2,387,716 of record NC_090756.1, read on the forward strand.
CCTTAAGAGGGTTAATATAGAATCAACTTGTGTATAAGGATTGGTATTATAAATATAATCAAGTAAAGAAAAAAATAATAATTGAATTTGGTTTAATGTTTCAAAATAACCATCTTATTTCCTTCCCTCTGGCAATAATGAAAAGTGTTCAGCTTTACTAGAATTACTGTATATTATAAATTTCAGTTGAATAAAGGGAGAAATAAGTATGTTCAGTAAAGTTTTGCTTTAATTTATCTTGTGTAATGGGAAGTAAGGGACGACAGGAATAGAATAATTTGGAATAGTATTTGTGAAGGGGATCACTGTATTTTAAGGGCTTATTATTACTGAGTATTAGAAAACACACACACACACACTCTCTCTCTCTCTCTCTCTCTCTCTCTCTCTCTCTCTCTCTCTCTCTCTCTCTCTCTCTCTCTCTCTCTCTCTCTCTCTCTCTCTCTCCTGTGTGTGTGTATATATATATATATATATATATATATATATATATATATATATATATATATATGTTTTCCAATTAAGGTTATATTCACAATAAAAATATACCTATTTCAAAATAAGTTTACTTTGTTTGGAAACTTTTTTTTTTTCCCAAGGTGTTTGTAAGTTTAATATCATAACTTCATAGAATATGTTTTGGTAATTTTCTTTAGATTAATAATGTTACCAAAATATCAGTATTTTTGTTATTCTAGTCACAAATAACATTGTAGCTTGTTTGCAGTATGAAAGCTTATTTTTGTTTCAAAATATTAAATGACAAAATTAATATTGAAAGGATAAAATTTCATGTCCACTGGTTTTAAGCTTTGCATATTCTTTATACAAAAGATGCAATTAATTGCCTCACATTCTAGTTTAGAATGTAGCTTTATAGTTATTCAGTTGTGGTTTGAAACATTTTTAAAATTAAATTTATATTAAAAGATTTTATGAAAGGAATAGTGACTAAATTTGTTATATCGAAGTGTTAGTTTTTCCATGATAGACTTGAGAAGGAAACAGTCGGTGAAGTTTGTAATCGTTATCGTAATATTACTTAAAGTGGATGTTCTAACAGTGTTTTTAATGTCAAACTAATAGATTGTTCCTGAAAGATTTAAAGGGCTAGTTATACTTAAGGAAAGGGTTAAGATTGATATTTTTGTAAAGAATTCTCAAGACACATCTGGTTCTTAAAGAGAAGGAATCGTACCCAGGGCTCTGCTACAGAGGGAAGAAAGTAATGTGAATAATTTAGGACAATGGGAGGAATAATTCCCTGTATGGAAGCTCAAAGAAAAAAATACTGATGCCTTTCAATGTAGCCACGGTCTTGAGTTAGAGTTCTCATGCTTGAGGATACACTCTATGCTAGCATATTTCTCTTTGACTTTTGTTAAAGTTTTGTTATTTATATAGGAAATATTTATTTTAATGTTATACTGTTCTTAGAATATTTTATTTTGTTTCCTTTCCTCACCGGGCTATTTTCCCTGTTTGGGGCTCCTGGGCTTATAGCATCCTGCTTTTCCAACTAGGGTTGTAGCTTAGAAAATAATAATAATGATAATTTTGAAATAGAGCTATGGTATTTCAAAGGTTATTTCTTGGAAAATGACATTTACAGAGATTACAGGGTACCGTTGTGATTGACATTTCCATTTGCAATAGAAACAGAGATTGTATCTTAAACCTACCGAAAGTGGTCTTATAGTAAAATTACTTTGCAAATCTGATGAAAATAACTTCATACAAATAGGGAGCAATTTGAAAACTGTAATTTTAGATTTTTTCACATTTAGGTAATGCTGATATCAAATGCTTAAAACCAGTTGGATTATATATTCAATAAGATACTGTTTTGTCATTTACGATTTTATTAGATACAAATATCAATCGTTAAAATTTGAGACATAAGATGCCTGTATAACTCATGACTGTATATTGATTAGGATGATTTCAAATATTTTGTTGTAAATAATTATTGCTACTTCATAAGGTCTAATGCATAAGAGTAATTGGTATAGAGGATACTTAAGAATACAAGAGCTATGGTTCTGAATATGTATGGAAATAAAGACTTAACAGTGCAAATGGTCTAACTACATATATTGAATAAAGGTAGATATCCCTGCATTTGGACATTAGTGATTGCTAATATGGATATTACTGACTACCTTGTACCATCTTGGGTTCATTATTATCAGATAACTGCTAAAGGTTGATTCATGATATAGTTAAAGATATTTGAATCAACTTAAGACTTCTCAGTTCCAATTTGGCTGAAGTGGTTTCTAATTAGCTGGTCAAATGTCTTTTACAACCATGAATAAACCCTTTAGAAGTTCTCTGACTATAATGAACCTTAGATATGACTAAGGTAGTCATTAATGTCTATATTACTGATCAATGATGTCCAAATGCCTGGGACATCTACCTTTACTTACTGTCCTTATGTAATTATACCATTAGCACTGTTGTCACTTCTTTTTTCATAAATTATCATTCAGGACCCCCTAACTTATAACCTAGTTTTCTCATCTATACCAATTATTTCAAGTTGTGCTTAGACCTTATGCAGTAGTGTTTATTATTTACAACATCTTAAGTAATTATTGTAACTTGAAATATTGTTTTGTTGGTAAATTGTGTAGTGTAATTAATATGTGGCACTGATTTATTTCCTTGAAAAAGAAAATGTGTAGTGTAATTAATATATGGCACTCTGATTTATTTCCATGAAAAAGAAAATGACTGCAGTGTTTACTTCCTTTAACAATTTTCTTATATAAGTGTGAATCCGAAATAAAAGGCATGAAATGTATTACAGTATTTAATTCAGTTAACCTCATAAATACAAAGAAAACCTGGAAAAAAAACAAGAAAATGCAATGAGACAGAGTATTCTCCTTCTATTAAACCTCATATGACAGTGTTCTCCTTAAACGGCCCCCCTGCTCTTCTAGAACCAGCAATTGCCTTATTCCCCATGAAAAAATGGGCCAAGAGGCTCATGAAATAGTCCTTTCTCCTTAACTAGCCACTTGTCCATTAGGACTGTTATTGATCCCTCACATACAGAGTTCGTTCACTCCCCTACTGGGGGACGAGAGAAGCACTAAATGCTAGCTGAATATAAAGTACCAAGTCAAGATGGCCGAACTGTATTGGTATTTCAAGTTAGACCAAAGTCCACTTCTTGAAGCAGATGTCTGTCCAGTAGGTTATTCCTAACTAAAGTCATGATGATAATGGCATTATTTCCATTAGTTAATATTTCTCAAAAGCCTCTTAGAATGTCTTGAAGATACTGAATTAAAATATTAAGTACAAAAGTATACACAAGTTGTTCATAAAGCTTCCAATTAATACAATATGGCTGAAGAAAAACGTAAGAATTCATTAAAAAATTTTATTGTAGAAGATTAATGTCAAACATGAAACAGGTTTGTGTAATCAATTTAGTTATATACAATAATTAAAATAAACACCATGAAGTCAATGACATATCAAATTCATGAAACCCCTTTTTTCTGAAAGCTTTAAATGACTTAGATTCAAAGAAAAGTTGATGTGTGTCATGCATAAAGCTCATGATTCGACCAAGAAAGGCTCTTAAGCGAGTCACTCTTCATCCATGACAAAAATCCTGTTTTCCTTGTTTATCCATTTTCTATTTTTTTAACAACTACTTGCATTTAAAGCTCAGTATTTGGGATTACATATTTCATGATTGTGTAAGTAAGCAGCGCTTTCTCTAATAGAATGATAAAATTATTAATAAAAAAAAAAGGAAAAGGAAAGCCCACCAAGGCCATCCCCTATCCCACCTAGTAACCAGAAACTTAATGCAAAGTTTTCTCCTGAAGAAGCAATGTTACTAGGCCCTTGAATGCTTTCCTTTTCCTTCTTTTTTGAATTTTATTGATAATTTTACAAACAATGATATCAGGATTGTGATCTAATGACTTCAGGAATAGTTTGTAGCTCTCCTGAAGTCAAATGGTAAAGCATGTGTCATTATTTACAATACAATAAGGTGGATTCCAGTGATTATAGTTTCATTGACTTTAGTGAAACATGAAATTATATACTTAAGAAAAAAAAATCATTGATATTTCTATATTGGAAAACAAATAAAAAATCTAAAATAAGTAAAAGAGTAATTTTCAAGCCTTTGTGCAATTTCAGAACAATCCATTACTACAGACACCTGAAGCTCACTGAAAAGCAGACAAGATTCACAAATGCCAAATTTGCCTCCCTGTCTCGCCCCATTTAATGCACATGATTGAGTCGGGTAAAAGAGAAGAGATGTGCAAGACTACTGCCCTGACCATCCTTGCTACTTCCCCCAGCAGACAGTCAGATCGGACCGAAGTACGCATTCATCTTACACACGGACACCTGAATCACTTTAGCTGTGTAATAAAGTTCTCAAATGCAAACCCTAGAAAAGGCAATTCTGGAAAGCAAGTTTAACCTGAAACAATTCATATAATCCCTATTAACAAACTTAAAGTCTACACCCAATACCCAAAATTTATACAATACTCCTATAAATAAAATTATGTCTTATACAGATATAAAATTAAATAAAAGTCAACCTCACTAAATACTATCCTCACCTTTTACTATCTTCAACTTGTGATTCCTTAATGCAGTATACTATCCTCAGCATATAGGCCCTTAACATATCATCATCTTATAAGTATTTATAATTTTCTCCTAATCTTGTAACATATTACAATACTATCCTTAGCTCACAACCCCTTACTATACTACTCAGAGCATATACTCCCTTACTAAGGCATCCTCAGTCATTAATAAAAGATGATTCTTTATTATTTATTATGTATTTTACGCAGGTCCTGTGTAATTCAATAGATCGGTTACACGTTACGGTCAAAATTGTGATTATCAAGCTACTGTACTTTGAGCAATCAAAATTATTTGATACTCTGGATTTTTGTCCTTAACAGACTTTAGATTAACCCAACATGAAATGGAGTTTAAAAGGCAATTTTAACATCACCATATGAACTCAGAAACAAGAGACAAACACAAGAAACAGACAGGCTGAGATTATGTTCGCTGAGTACAATATTCTCTACTGAAAACCAGCACAAGATGAACAGATATTAAATTAAAGATATGATTTTAGTATTGTTCAGAACACAAACATCTCTGATTTCGTTATTACCTTTCAATGTACAGTAGTTGAAAAAATGTACTAACGAAGGCAAATATATCTTTAAATGATTAAATACCCAATTATCTAGCAGTTCAACACAATGACATTTAATGATGACGAGTTCATTATGCGTTTTAATTCAAAATGATAAAAAAAAACGGAATCGTTTTTGTAATAAAGAAACACAGGACCAGGGATTATAACTTCTATTTAAATTAATTATTGTTACAAAAATATATATTTGTAAAAGAGTAAAGCATCAAACTCAAATCTCTCTGAACAAAAGGACAAATTATAATCTATCATTTATTTCTCAATGACTTCATAAAGACTGAAATTTTCTCCTTGGATAATTCAGAAAATCTTATAATTAATACCTCAAAACTCTAAAATGGAGAAAATAATTTGCTTTAAAGAATTTTTTTTTCATATAAATTCATAAAATATCTAATCTTTCAAGTTAAATACGCAGTTATCACCAAAAATCTATAATATTTAGGCATATCTTAGAACTTCCAAGTGATTCTTTTACTCTATAATAACTTCCAAGTGATTCTTTTACATTACTCTATAATACATCAAGATTATAACAAGAGGCTATTTCAAAAACTCTCTATTACTGTATATGCTCTGCTTACTAAAACTGACGATTCTACTCTGAAATGCTTCTTTTGAAGAAACTTGAGTTTGAAACTTGTCAATGGGGTGACTGAGTGTTGTACTTAATAAATGGATATATTTTTCTCCTTTTCAGTTAAATAAAATTTCTTTATAAGCTATGCTACATATATTAGAAGGCAAAACCCATCCTAATTCTATATAAAAAAACCTGTAATTCTAATTCATACTCATCTACATAAAAAAAGCTGTACCTACAATCCTTACAGCTTGACTTCTTTAAGAAAACACGAGTAAAAAACGGACTTCCCTTGTCCCCATTGAGATGAGATCTACTGAAGAGAAATATGAAAAAGAACAACCTAACTTCTCCTTAAGAATCTCACACCAATCACTCATTATCAGCACAACAATCTCTCATTCCTTGCAGTGGAATTCATAACCCTTTTATACCACTATGTCCCAACATTAAATATTTGCAAATTCTCATCACAATTAAATCGACTGATATCGAGGATCAAAATATACTGGGTTTTAATTATTTTGCTATACTGATGTGCAATGAATAACAATCTTGTATAGTAAAAGCAACTTAAAAAATATCAATTTACTTTGTTACCAATAATGAAAACAAAAAAGAGAGAGAGAGAGAGAGAGAGAGAGAGAGAGAGAGAGAGAGAGAGAGAGAGAGAGAGAGAGAGAGAGAGAGAGAGAAAATTTACCCTATTACACTGCATCGTGGAACAAAAAAAAAAAGACACTAAGATAGCTAGGTTATGCAATATCCCGAGTGAGCTCCGATGACCTGTTATGAGCAAGCAGCTAAATTAATGGTATCCTCAAAGAGTGTGGGCACAGATTTAATTACTTAGAAGGTCAGTAACAAGTACTTTAAACATAAAAAAAACTTATCCTTTAATGTTGTACGGTAACATGTTAAATTGTACCCTCTTTAAATATGACAATTTGTGAATGTCTCATTACAAATAATAAGTAAGGTTTATTACTTTGACAAGTATCAATGTTCTGAATGTGAACTATTTTAATCATCGCAGTTCTTATCAAAGTTCATGTTAGTTTCAAATGCGATAAATTAATATCAGTTATCTAGTGAATTATAAGAAAAACTGGCCAAACGGTCAGGCAATCTAACAAACAAAAGCTAAAATGGCTACACAAAAAATGTCATATGAACGTACCCTTAAAACAAAGTATAATCTAATAATTATGCAATTTCTGTACATTGTAAAGATATCTAACCATGATATAGAAAATAGATTAAAAAAAGGAGTAAAGTGAATTATAATTCATCTACATTAGAGGGAATTAATAAACTTTCGAGTACGACACTCTAATCATTGTAAACTGCGCAGGTGTAAAATACCTAATACGTCTCTTACAATGTTGAGAATTTTCCTCAAGGAATAAAACTCTTTGAAGACAGATCTATTTCTGCACATCAGTATTCTATTAATCAAAAAACCTACCTACAAATCAATACACCTTTAAAACATAAGTTTAGGAGGATACGTAACCCAAGCAATTTTAGGGAAATGGAACTTTATCTTGACTAATGTAAGGAAATAAATATTTCTTTGCCATAAATCTAGGAGACAGCATTTAAAATGCACAAACCTGATGAGATTCTTTGTCAATGTTTTATAAACCTATTCATACTGAATCAGTTTTCCCACCCTTTAAACAGCACAAACACACACACACACACAAACACACCTACACCTGACAGCTTTCGTGTAAACGAAAAGATATTCAAGAACTTATTACACAATTCATCTAAAAATGATTAAAGTGTTATTAATCCCTTCTTTATGTCATGGGCACAAACGACACGAGCCAAGAAACAAAATGGAATTTCTGAACCGAGCTGTGCACCTTTTCAGAGAGCCCAAGTATCTCGCCATAACAGAAAGCTCTGAAATGCAAGACTCGAAAATGACCCTCTTACCAAATTCCTTGAAACTCTTACGTTAAGTATAAGTTTTGTATGAAAAATTTGGAAATAACAATTAGCATGAATTACACATTAATTTCAAAAAGAACATAAACATGTCTGGAGCACATTAAATCACAATTCTTTTACATTAGAGAGACTTTTCACTACTTACATTATACAGTTCATAACAAATTTGATGTTTTTGTCATTGACACAAGTGCATAAAGCTTTACTAGAAATTAAAATGATAGTACCAAAACCTGTACATTTGACATTATATAACCTCCTACAATGTAAGCTTCTAAAACATTCTTAAATATTTGATTTAAATAAGATCATTTATACTAAATTCTAAAATCTGATAAACCATTACAAACTTAAAGAATTTGAGGCTTTTGAGCAAATTAATAATGGCATAACACAAATTTTTCATGACTTTAGCTGTCAAGATAAAACCTGGATTGACAAAACACCTGGATCAAGAAGCAGAATAAAGTCAAACATGTTTACCAATACAGGCTGTCAGCCTTTGAAAAGTACAATATATTCAAGCTAACACATTGCTACAGCTCTCAAGACACCAGTAAAAGAATGAACAAGTTCTGTACATGGGGAATAGAATAACAGTCTAAAAGAACAAGTGGTTACTCTAGTTAAGATCAGGATCTACCTCATGAACCCTTCAGCCCTTTTTATGGTGAAGAATAAAATGGCAAACGCTGATGCTCAAAGAGGAGGGGGGCAATGGGAGACACATCAGCCATATGAGGCAAAGGTCTTTGTTTTTTTTTTTTTTTTTATAACATTTCCAATTTTGGGATAAGGAAGGATCAAGGATGGGGCATGGGAGATCTGAAATTGGAGGTGAGCATCAGGTTAAAATAAAAGAGAACTTCCTAATTCAAATATTAGAAAATATGTATAAAATCTACCATTACTTTTAACAATTAGCATTTCATTCAAGGTATATTCATGTAGCCCCAAGCAAATAAAAGAAAAAAAAAAGAGAGAGAGAGAGAGAGAGAGAGAGAGAGAGAGAGAGAGAGAGAGAGATGTGTGTCACAGTAGAAAAATTATACGGGAAAATTGATCAGTAAAAGAAACCAATTTATTTAAAGAATGAGAGAGAGAGAGAGAGAGAGAGAGAGAGAGAGAGAGAGAGAGAGAGAGAGAGAGAGAGAGAGAGCAATACAAAACGTCAAAGGGAGGATGGGTAATAGGAAAAATTTTTACTAATATTTAAGAATTATTTAAATATTAAACAAAAAAAATCCACGATACTGTACCATGCTATTCTTTATCTTTAGCATATAAATTAAAAGAACTATTCTGGCTTGTTTTCATCCTTAGAAAACAGAATTGAAAAGGGGAATACGTTATTTCCAAAAGCAAAAGTTAATTATTGTGCACGTTTTCCATAGCAATATACAATGAATTTACAGAATATTATGCTTTTAATGTTTTCAAATTTAAGAAACAAAAGGAGACAAAGCAAATCTCTAGCCAGGTTTATGATTATTTGGCAGACAGCTTGGGAAGAAAAACTGAGGATACTACATGCTAACAATATACCTTGAATTCCATTGATACAGAAGTTCTCTTTTTAAAAATCAACCCCAAAAATTAAAACAAAATTATTAGAAATATATATAAATCTTAAATTCCCTAATTACAAATATTTTGTCACAGAGGAATCCAAAATAACTCTGAAACCTAAAGATTGGTAAAGAAACTGGAACTCTTGAAAACAAGCGATTGAAAAAAAATGAAACAAGGAATTACTTGAATAGAAACAAGAAAACAATGAGTCATGAAATAATCAATCAAATGAGTGCACAAAACAGCTCCTAGACTAAGGTATGTAGAGGATAACTCAATGGATTGTTCAAATAATCGCATATGTAATATACTGCTCAAAAAATAATAGATCCCTTCATGATCCAATGAGTGCCCAAGGCAACCCCATAAAAGTGTTCTAAATACCACAAAAGACAAGAGTATCCAGAATAATTTCCAAGACTAAGAAGGGTCATGAATAAACGAATGGACAAAGGAATAAGGTAGAAAATGTTATTTTTATTAGTAAAATAAATTTTTGAATATACTTACCCGATAATCATGTAGCTGTCAACTCCGTTGCCCGACAGAATTCTATGGAGGGATACGCCAGCTATCACAATACTAGAAGGGGGTGTACTTACCAGCGCCACCTGTGGCCAGGTACTCAAGTACTTCTTGTTGACACCTCCTCAATTATTCCTCGGTCCACTGGTTCTCTATGGGGAGGAAGGGAGGGTCGATTAAATCATGATTATCGGGTAAGTATATTCAAAAATTTATTTTACTAATAAAAATAACATTTTTCAATATTAAACTTACCCGATAATCATGTAGCTGATTCACACCCAGGGGGGTGGGTGAAAACCAGTGTACAAGATTAAAGGATAGCTAAGTATCCCGTATTTCATATAATCAGTTATCCACAATAACAATGAAATAATAAGTACCTGGTAAGGAAGTCGACTTGAACCGTTACTCTGCCTTTAATAAGATCGTCTTCCTTACTGAGCGCAGCGTTCCTCTTGGGAGGCTGAATCAACTCAAAGGTGCTAACGTATACAGGGCTGCAACCCATACTAAAGGACCTCATCACAACCTTTAACCTCGGCGCTTCTCAAGAAAGAATTGACCACCCGCCAAATCAACAAGGATGTGGAAGGCTTCTTAGCCGACCGTACAACCCATAAAAAGTATTCAAGAGAAAGGTTAAAAGGTTATGGGATTATGGGAATGTAGTGGCTGAGCCCTCGCCTACTACTGCATTCGTTGCTACGAATGGTCCCAGGGTGTAGCAGTACTCGTAAAGAGACTGGACATCTTTGAGATAGAATGATGCGAACACTGACTTGCTTCTCCAATAGGTTGCATCCATAACACTCTGCAGAGAATGGCTCTGTTTGAAGGCCACTGAAGTAGCCACAGCTCCCACTTCATGTGTCCTTACCTTCAGCAAAGCAAGGTCTTCTTCCTTCAGATGAGAATGTGTTTCTCTAATCAGAAGCCTGAATAGTAAGAAACTGAGTTCTTAGAACTTGGAAAAGAAGGTTTCTTGATAGCACACTATAAGGCTTCTGATTGTCCTTGTAAAGGTTAAGACCTTTTTAGATAGTACCTAAGAGCTCTAACTGGGCAAAGTACTCTCTTCAGATCATTCCCCACCAAGTTGGACAGGCTTGGGATCTCGAACGACTTAGGCCAAGGACGTGAAGGAAGCTCGTTTAGCAAAAACCGAGCTGCAAGGAACATGTAGCCGTTTCAGATGTGAAAACAATGATCCTGCTGAAGGCGTGGATCTCACTTACTCTTTTAGCTGTTGTCAAGCACACGAGGAAAAGAGTTTTTAATGTGAGGTCCTAAAAAGAGGCTGATTGGAGAGGTTTAAATCTTGATGACATAAGGAACCTTAGGACCACGTCTAGATTCCAGCCTGGAGTGGACAACCGACGTCCCTTTGAGGTCTCAAAAGACCTAGGGAGGTCCTGTAGATCTTTGTTGGTGGAAAGATCCAAGCCTCTGTGGCGGAAAACCGCTGCCAACATACTTCTGTAACCCTTGATCGTAGGAGCTGAAAGGGATCTTACTTTCCTTAGATATAACAGGAAGTCAGCAATCTGGGTTACAGTGGTACTGGTTGAGGAAACTGCATTGGTCTTGTACCAGCTACGGAAGACTTCCCCTATAGACTGATAGATTCTGAGAGTGGATGTTCTCCTTGCTTTGGCAATCGCTCTGGCTGCCTCCTTCGAAAAGCCCCTAGCTCTTGAGAGTCTTTCGAAAGTCTGAAGGCAGTCAGACGAAGAGCGTGGAGGATAGGGTGTACCTTCTTTACGTGAGGTAGACTTAGAAGGTTCACTCTTAGAGGAAGAGTCCTGGGAATGTCGACCAGCCATTGCAGTACCTCTAAGAACCATTCTCTCGCGGGCCAGAGCGGAGCCAACCAACATCAGCCGTGTCCCTTTGTGAGAGGAGAACTTCAGAAGTACCCTGTTGACAATCTTGAACGGCGGGAATGCATACAGGTCGAGATGGAACCAATCCAGCAGAAAAGCATCCACGTGAACTGCTGCTGGGTCTGGAATCGGAGAACAATACAACAGGAGTCTCTAGGTATCGAGGTAGTGAACAGATCTATGGTTGGCTGACCCCACAGGGCCCAAAGTTTGCTGCAAACATTCTTGAGAAGGGTCCACTCTGTGGGGATGACCTGACCCTTCCGTCTGAGGTGATCTGCCATGACATTCATACCGCCCTGAATGAACCTCGTTACCAGTTAGCTTTCGATCTTTAGACCAGATGAGTAGGTCCCTTGCGATCTAGAACAACTTCCACGAAAGAGTCCCTCCCTGCTTGAAGATGTAAGCTAGGGCTGTGGTGTTGTCAGAGTCCACCTCCACCACTTTGTTAAGCTGGAGGGACTTGAAGTTTATCAAGGCCAGAATAACCGCCAACAACTCCTTGCAATTGATGTGAAGTGTCCTTTGCTCCTGATTCCATGTTCCCGAGCATTCTTGTCCGTCCAAAGTCGCACCCCAGCCCGTGTCTGATGCGTCCGAGAGGAGACGGCGGTCGTGTTTCTGAACAGCCAAAGGTAGACTTCCTTGAGAAGAAAGCTGTTCTTACACCACGCGAGAGAAGACCTCCTCTCTTCGGAAACAGGAACTGAGACCGTCTCTAGCGTCATGTCCTTTATCCAGTGAGCAGCTAGATGAAACTGAAGGGGGGGGAGGTGGAGTCTCCCTAACACGATGAACAGGGCCAGCGATGAAAGTGTCCCTGTTAGACTCATCCACTACCTGACTGAGCATCGGTTCCTTCTCAGCATGCTCTGGATGCATTCTAGGGCTTGGAAGATCCTTGGGGCCGACGGAAAAGTCCGAAAAGCTCGACTCTGAAGATCCATACCCAAGGAGACAATGGTCTGGGATGGGACGAGCTGAGACTCCTCAAAATTGACCAGGAGGCCCAGTTCCTTGGTCAGATCCATAGTCCATTTGAAAATCTCCAGACAGCGACGACTTGTGGGAGCTCTTAAAAGCCAGTCGTCTGACGGAGCCGGACACAAGATCATGGTACTGCTGCACAGTCTGTGAACTGTCAATCATGGGCAAGCGAGGAAGTACAGTGACAACCCGAATCTGTCTAGACTGTCTGGGTCGTACAGACAAACTCTTTACCGGGTTGCTGAGGTTGCCGCACTGCGTCACAACAAGTCACTTCTGTTGGTTGTTGAACGTCTTCCCCGTGACACATTGACTCCGTAAACAAAAAATCCTCTAACAAGGACTAAGCTTGGACTGCATGTCTTGTAACACAGCTCAAGGTCTATGGGAGTAGGTGTGGTAACAGACGGGATTAGCGACTGAAGTGGAACCATTACCTTCCCTGGAAGCATGTTATGCTTAAATAAAAGTCCATAGGAGGCTATGCAGCTAAAGGCTCCCTCCAAATGACAGAGTCCTCAAGGGAATATCAGAAGGAGGGAGAAAAGAACTTTCTCATCTACAGGGACCATATCCTAGAAAAGCTAAGTTCTCTCAGTGAGGGTTCACTGGTGCAAAAGCAGCAGACTAGAAGGCAACGTTATGAAACTGCTTGACAGTCTAGTGAGTTGGCAACAACCAAAGATGTGTGACTGAGAAGCATGCGGTAAGGTATGCAGAGCATGTTGTATGCAGAGTATGCTGTATGCAGAGCATGCTGTATGTAGAGCATGTTGTATGCAGAGCATGCTGAATGCAGAGCATGCTGTATGCAGAGCATGTTGTATGCAGAGCATGCTGAATGCAGAGCATGCTGTATGCAGAGCATGTTGTATGCAGAGCATGCTGTATGCAGAGCATGCTGTATGTAGAGCATGTTGTATGCAGAGCATGCTGAATGCAGAGCATGCTGTATGCAGAGCATGTAGTATGCAGAGCATGCTGTAAGCAGAGCATGTAAGGTAAGCAGAGCGTGTGCATGGCGTTTAACATTTCTCAGAAATTCCATGACCAGTGCTAGAGTGCTTTATGCATGCTTGCATGGGGTTTTAATATCAACATAATATATACCTTACATTCATAACTCATGATTCATATTTTTGCCATATTTTGCGATATTGTTAAAAATATATTGCCAGGAATACAAATATATTTTTATAAGTAATACAAATAACCTCCATTATCATAAGGTTTGAAAATGGAGGTAAGGTATGCTGAACAGCAGAGTCAGAACGAGCTGGAACAACAATAGTTGTGGTTTCCTCTTCAAGACTCTGTTGAGGGAACACCTGAGGCTCAGTCTGCAAAGGCTGATCAAAGGAAGTAGCAGAAGGTAGGCGCATGGGTGGAGGAGGCTGACTCCTGGCATGAGTGGCTGAACCCAAGGGTTGCGCTTGCTGAGCTGTTGGTGGAAGCGGAGTAGCAAGCTCCTGTTCCTGTGGTGTGAGCGGAGCGCGATGAGGTAGAGGCTGCGCAGAACAAGGTAAAAGTCTCTCAAGCTGAGGCTCCTGAGGCGCAAGGCTAAGGTGTTGTTGTGCTTGCCTTGTGGAGGGTTGAGCTCGCTGCAGCGAGAGCTGAGGAGACTGACTCATGGACGGGAGAGGTTGTTGTACCTCAACCGAGTGTTGCACCATTGGTGGAGCAGCGAGTGGAGGCGGAGGAAGAGAGGTATAATCCTCCTGATCCCATTGTAAAGGTTGCCTTAAGGAAGGCGGAGGCTGAACACCACTGGGAACAGCAAACTCAGAACGTGGCTCAACATCGTACGCCTGGCAGGTGGTACTGCGATCAGGCGGAGCGAGCGCAGGCGGAGCGAGCGCAGGCGGAGGGAGTGTAGGCGGAGGCGGAGGCGCAACACTCTCAGCCCGACACTCACGCATCAAGTCCGAAAGCTGTGCTTGCATGGACTGTAGTAGAGTCCACTTGGGGTCGGCAGAAACTACAGTAGGCTGAGGTAAAGCCTTAACAGTCGAGCTCTGTTGTGGCAGAACCTTACTCCTCTTAGGCGGAGTGCATTCAACTGATGACTGAGGAGAGTCAGAGCTAACCCAATGACTGCATCCGGGTTGTTGAACTCTAACTTCGTACGTCTGGCATAGGTCTGGACTTTACGTTTAAGAGGTCTTGAGACCTGAGACCAGCGTTTTCTCCCCTAAATTTCTTCTGCAGACGAGCAAAATAAGGGCTCAATCGTCTGCGGGTGGGAGTGACGGTCTCGGTAAGACACGCCCACAACCACCGAGGATACTTCTGTGCGCCGATCAAGGCCTGCTGAACCCTTCTGCCCTTCGACATTGCTTCTCCCCTGGGCTTGGGAGCTTGCAAGAGGTCCCGGACTGGGAGGACGACTGGCGCGCACAGAAGTACCCTCAAGCACAACACTGACACACTTTGCGCTAATCACTTATCACTTTGATTTTCTGTTTGCACTTATTTCACTGAACTCGAAACTTTAAGTGGTTTGTACCTGAAACACGCAATTCTATCCTTTCTCAAAAGTTAGTAATTGCGAAAACAGAATTACAATGTAACAGAAAAATCTAATGAAAGATAAATAATTCAGTGGCTGAAAAGAGACTAAACACTAGATCACTCTAGAAACGTTTACCTTCTTCCCCTAAAGAGACTAGGGAGAAGAGCAAAAACGATAACAACGTTACTCGCTTGACTGAAACGTTTATCCTCCTCTTTCTCTCTCCGTCTCTATCTCTCTCTCTCTCTCTCTCTCCTGACTTAGAACCTGAGAGAAGAGCCCAATCATATATATCGTTAAAACATATTATTGTTAAAGGAAAAAACTGAAATATTTCCCAAAATGAAAAGTTCCTTTATTAGGATTAAAACCATTAAGTTAAGAAAGAATGAACAAAACGCTAGACACGGTTACTCTTACTGCAACGTGAAACCGTGAAAATTCTTTCTCTATCGTAACGATAGAGCGCAAGTTGAACGTTCTGAACGTCAACAACTGCAGAGACAAAACAAAACGTTAGTTCAACTTTGAAAACAGTACGAGACTATCAAAGAAATTCTTTCAAAGACATTAAAATAGCATAATATGTTAACAGGTAAAACCAAAATGACGGGCTCAATGTTAATTAACTTCGGTACCAAGAAAAGACCGCCTACTATTAGGAAGGTCGAATATAAACAAATATAAAAATTAATTTTAATAAGTTTATAATAAAAGGAAGTTAATCGAAGAGGCCTATAAGAGGCGGAGAGATATAAAATAAATCTATAACTTTTGTTAAGCAAAATTAAGAAAGAGAGTCTATACTCTCTTAGACACCAACACTTCCGTCTAAGGGAAGGGTCGGCCATTAAAAAGTGAAAGAGAGTTCATACTCTCTTCGTCACCATAATTAATCAAATTAATTCCAAAAGCTAACTAAGCTAATATAGAAGTTTCCAGTAAAGCGACAGCCGAAATCAAAGAGAAATACTTCACCAAAGTCGTGAAAATACTCCAAGAACATAAGCGTATCCCAGAACGTCTTGCCGGAAGCACGACAGAGGAATAATTGAGGAGGTGTCAACAAGAAGTACTTGAGTACCTGGCCACAGGTGGCGCTGGTAAGTACACCCCCTTCTAGTATTGTGATAGCTGGCGTATCCCTCCATAGAATTCTGTCGGGCAACGGAGTTGACAGCTACATGATTATCGGGTAAGTTTAATATTGAAAACAACTCCACAGACAAAGTGGTGTTCTGAATAAATCAGTGTATGCTACAGAATATTCTGCAAAAAAGGAATACAGTACTCAAAACTGGTAAATCAAATAAGTGCCTTTGATAGTTTAATGAATTAAACTCCTCAAATAACTCAATACATATAGGATTCCAAGATTACAACAGACTAATGAGTATCCCAAAAAGCCTAAAAATCATATAGAGCCTGAATTTCTTCATAACCCACGACTAAAGAGTTCCTTAAATAACTCCATAGACCAAAGACGTTTTAATCAAATCAGAACTAGGGAGTATAATCTCAAAAGCTCAGTAAATCAAGGCATTACCCAACAGCCAATCTTTGCCCAAAGAAAATTCATAAAACAAGGGAACTCTGGAAGACATTTCCAAACATGATGTGCCCTAAAAAAATTGATTACTAAAGAAAGCCCTTTTAACCCCAAGGTGACCAATTATATATCTTTAAAACAGAATTACCTGGAAAAAATTGTAAACAAGGATTCCTTACAAACCATTCTATACAGAAAGGAGGGCCCAACGTAACTCAACAGACTTGAGAACAAACACATCAGAATTTACTTTACAGAGATACTTTAAAACTAAGCTGTATCACCCCCTCACAAAAAAATCAAGTCAAGGATATATTTAAAATGTCTTGAAACCAAACTGACCCTTTCAAAACTGTCAGGTAAAGTGGTCTAAAAATTCCTTAAGGCAAGCATAGTCATGAAACTTAGAAAAGCTTTGCCAACTCAAATATGAAGGAAAATATTTCAATTTGATATGGGAATATCATAACTTTTTACATAACTTTCTTATTAATGTTTACAATTAATAATAAGAGTCCCAAAGAAGAAAAGCATAGGGTGAATATCTTTGGAAACCAACAGAAGAAATTATTACTATTATCAAGAACGCGTTATTGGTTGCAACTGATCTCATAAAAACATTCAGTTCTCTGGATATCTGGAAATATTCTAAATCCAAATTCAATTTCAATGCTTTCCTCCAGTAACCCCTGAAGCAAAATGATTTTAGCTATTTCTTAAAAAGGATACAAATAGGAAGTGTTCAGAAAACCTGAGATGTAAAGGAAACTAAGGTATGAAATCATCATTACATCTATGAATAAGATCCATATTTTCTATATAAAAAACACAATAAACCTATCATGAAAAGGGAAATGAACTTTTAAGTAAAAATTATGATATTTTAATTATAAAATAAATTTTTGAATATACTTACCCGGTGAATATATAGCTGCAACTCTGTTGCTCGACAGACAAAAAACTGTACAAAAAAACTCGCTAGCGATCGCTATACAGGTTGCGGGTGTGCCCATCAGCACCAACTGTCGGCCAGATACCAAACTCCATGTAAACAAAGACTCAATTTTCTCCTCATCCCACTGCGTCTCTATTGGGGAGGAAGGGAGGGTCGTTTAATTTATATTCACCGGGTAAGTATATTCAAAAATTTATTTTATAATCAAAATATCATTTTTAAATATTTAACTTAGCCGGTGAATATATAGCTGATTCACACCAAGGGTGGTGGGTAGAGACCAGTTAAATATGTTTACATCTTATGAGCTAAGAGTTTTTATTTCATTTTAGAAGTTATCAAAATAACAAAAGCAAAATAAATAGGTACCTGGTAAGGAAGTCGACTTAGACGATTACTCTGCCTTATAAGTACATCTTCCTTACGGAGCCTCGCGATCCTCTTAGGATGCTGACAGACCCCTAGGAGCTGAAGTATCAAGGGCTGCAACCCATACAACAGGACCTCATCAAACCCCTAATCTGGGCGCTCTCAAGAAATGACTTTGACCACCCGCCAAATCAACCAGGATGCGAAAGGCTTCTTAGCCTTCCGGACAACCCATAAAAAACAACATTTCAAGAGACATATTAAAAGGATATGGAATTAGGGAATTGTAGTGGTTGAGCCCTCACCCACTACTGCACTCGCTGCTACGAATGGTCCCAGTGTGTAGCAGTTCTCGTAAAGAGACTGGACATCTTTCAAGTAAAATGACGCGAACACTGACTTGCTTCTCCAATAGGTTGCGTCCATTATACTTTGCAGAGATATATTTTGCTTAAAGGCCACGGAAGTTGTTACAGGTCTAACTTCGTGCGTCTTCACCTTAAGCAAAGTTCGGTCTTCCTCACTCAGATGTGAATGAGCTTCTCGTATTAACAATCTGATAAAGTCTGACCAAGCATTCTTTGACATAGGCAAGGATGGTTTCTTAACTGAACACCATAAAGCTTCAGATTGGCCTCATAAAGGTTTAGTACGCTTTAAATAGAACTTAAGAGCTCTAACAGGGCATAAGACTCTTTCTAGTTCATTGCCTACGATCTCCGATAAGCTGGGAATATCGAAAGATTTAGGCCAAGGCCGAGAAGGCAGCTCATTTTTGGCTAGAAAACCAAGTTGCAGCGAACAAGTGGCTTTTTCCGACGAAAATCCGATGTTCTTGCTGAAGGCATGAATCTCACTGACTCTTTTAGCCGAGGCTAAGCATACCAGGAAAAGAGTCTTAAGAGTGAGATCTTTCAGGGAGGCTGATTGTAACGGCTCCAACCTGTCTGACATGAGGAATCTTAGTACCACGTCTAAATTCCATCCAGGGGTAGCCAAACGACGCTCCTTGGTGGTCTCAAAAGACTTAAGGAGGTCTTGCAGATCTTTATGTTGGAAAGATCTAAGCCTCTATGCCGGAAGACCGATGCCAACATGCTTCTGTAGCCCTTGATAGTGGGAGCTGAAAGGGATCGTCCTTTTCTCAGGTATAAGAGAAAATCAGCTATTTGAGCTACAGAGGTACTGGTCGAGGATACAGAAACTGACTTGCACCAGTCTCGGAAGACTTCCCACTTCGATTGGTAGACTCTAATGGAAGACGCTCTCCTTGCTCTAGCAATCGCACTGGCTGCCTCCTTCGAAAAGCCTCTAGCTCTCGAGAGTCTTTCGATAGTCTGAAGGCAGTCACACGAAGAGCGTGGAGGCTTTGGAGTACCTTCTTTACGTGTGGCTGACGTAGAAGGTCTACCCTTAGAGGAAGACTTCTGGGAACGTCTACTAACCATCGAAGTATCTCGGTGAACCATTCTCTCGCGGGCCAGAGGGGAGCAACTAACGTCAACCTTGTCCCTTCGTGAGAGGCGAACTTCTGCAGTACCTTGTTGACAATCTTGAACGGTGGGAATGCGTAGAGATCCAGATGTGACCAATCTAGGAGGAAAGCATCTATATGTATTGCTGCTGGGTCCGGGACTGGAGAGCAATAGATTGGAAGCCTCTTGGTCAGCGAGGTTGCAAAGAGATCTATGGATGGTTTACCCCAAGTGGCCCAAAGTCTCTTGCACACATCCTTGTGGAGGGTCCATTCGGTTGGAATTACTTGCCCTTTCCGACTGAGACAATCTGCTATGACGTTCAAGTCGCCTTGGATGAACCTCGTAACTAGGGAGATGTCTTGACCTTTTGACCAGATGAGCAGGTCCCTTGCGATCTCGTACAACGTCAGTGAGTGGGTACCTCCTTGTTTGGAGATGTACGCCAAGGCCGTGGTGTTGTCCGAGTTTACTTCCACCACTTTGCCTCGAAGGAGATACTCGAAGCTTTTCAAGGCCAGATGAACTGCCAACAGCTCCTTGCAGTTGATATGCATGCTCCTCTGACTCGAGTTCCACAGACCTGAGCATTCCCGACCGTCCAGTGTCGCGCCCCAGCCCAAGTCCGATGCGTCCGAGAAGAGAACGTGGTGGGGAGTCTGAACAGCCAGGGGAAGACCCTCTCTTAGGTTGATATTGTCCTTCCACCAAGTCAGACAAGACTTTATCTTTCCGGAAATCGGGATCGAGACCGCTTCTAGCGTCTTGTCCTTTTTCCAGTGAAAAGCCAGATGGTATTGAAGAGGACGGAGGTGTAGTCTTCCTAGTGATACAAACTGTTCCAGGGATGACAGCGTCCCCACCAGACTCATCCACAGCCTGACTGAGCAGCGTTCCTTCTTCAGCATCTTCTGGATGGATAGCAGGGCTTGATCTATTCTGGGGGCTGATCGTCTTGTTGTTCAGCAACGTCCTCATCAGATAGTTCCTCATCCGAAAACTGATGAGGAAACGGCAACAGAGTGGGTAACGTCTGGCTCGCTGAGTCCGGTCGCACTGGTGCATGCGTGACGGAGCCGGACGCAACGTCATGGAATTGCTGCACAGTCTGTGAACTGTCAACAACCATGGGTGCGCGAGGAAGCACAGCGTCCACCCGAGACTGTCTAGACCGTCTGGGTTGTGCAGTCAACACCATACCGGGTTGCTGAGGTTGACGCACCGCGTCAAAACAAGTCACCTCTGATGGTTGTTGAACGTCCTGAACGTCAACAACCACCTCCGAGCGTCGCTTAACGTCAACGTGCGGCTGGCAACCCACACTGGGTCGCATCGGTGGAGGAACCACCTCAACTGGTAGACGCGAGAAGGTTACCTCAGCGTCAACAGGACGCACAACCGACCGGTTGGAAGGTTGTTGGCCAGAAGGTTAGGCAGCAACCTTCTCCGCATTAAAGTCCTCTATCAAGGACGCAAGCTTGGACTGCATGTCTTGCAGCAAAGCCCATTTAGGGTCTACGGGAGCAGGTGCGGCAACAGACGGGGTTAGCGACTGAGGCGGTACCGCTTTCCATCCCTGAAAGCCTTGTTTATGCATGACATAATTGTACAGCAAAACTTCAAAGGCTCGAAAACAGCTGTGAAGTTGACCTGTAAAAAACTTGGAGCGTCTCCTGGCCAGGCACCAGGGAGAGTCTACGAGATTTGAGAAGTCTATCTGGGCAGAGGCAGGAACTCCCAAGCCGAGAACTTCTCTCGTGTCATATCAGACTCTCGCTCTATAAACCAGTTTAAAAGAAGGGAAAGCAAAGGCTGTATCCCCCAAACTCCTCCTGGTGATAAACCAGTCGCCTAGCAGACGTAGAGCTCTCTAGGAGAGCGAGAGAGCACTAGCTTATAAACAACGGCTTCGAAGTAGCTAGGCCTAGTGTAAGCTCTGACGTTTAGGCGAACGAGGAGCAGCAGTTACAAAAAGATCCGGACAAAGATCCTTAAAAATCAGCATGATTTAATTAAAGTCCATTGAGGGCTAAGCAGCTTTAGGCTCCTCTCCGTCTGACAGAGTCCTCAAGGGAATATCAGTAGGAGGGGGAACAGCAACTTCCTCATCTAAAGGAACCTTGTCCGATAAAAGCTGAGTCTCAAGCAAGGGAGAGACCACCGTGGTGGCAATGCTTTACAAGCAGAGTCCACACACACTGGTGCATTAGTAGCGGACCAGGACGCAACGTCATGTAACTGCTTGACAGTCTGTGAACTGTCAACAACTGAACTGTCAACAACAACAGGTGCGTGAGGACGCACAGCGTCCACTCGAGACTGCTTTGACTGCCTAGACTGAGCAGTCAAAACAACTCTAGAATGCGGAGGTTGACGCACAGCGTCAAAACAAGTCAACTCCGATTGTTAGCGAACGTCCTGAACGTCAACAGGAGCATCAGCAAGTGGCCTAACGTCCAAATGTGGCTGAAAATCCACACGAGACCGCATCGAGTGTGGTTCTAAACAACCTGACTGACGTGACTTAGCTACGCCAACGTCAACAGGATGCACAAAGGAACGTTAGGTTGGCTGAAAGCCAGGATATCGATGAGATAAACGGCTAGACTCAACGGACTAATCGGCAGAATAGTCTTCCATAAGGGAGGCAAGCATATTCTGCATGTCTTGCCGTACAACCCATTAAGGATCCACGAAATGGTTGCGGTAAGAGACGAGGGTAACGTCTGTGACCGCAACACTTTGCCAACAAAAAAGACTCTCGGAGTCTGTGTTACGCTTTTGTTAGGCGGCGAGCAGTTTTCCGATGACTGCATAGGGTCAGAGCTGTCCTAATGGCTGCAACCAGGATGCTGGACCTGTCCTGAAAGGACTGACTTTCGCTTAAGGGTCTCGAAACCTTGTTACAGGTTTCTTATGCGAAAAGCCTTCGGATGACGAGGAGAAAACGTCTCTCTCGCCTTATGGTAGGGGAGATCTTGGTAAGATACACCCGATACCATAGAGGGAAACGTCTGTTCGCTGATCAAGGCCTCTCGAACCCATAAGTCGTATGACATTACTTCTCCCCTGGGCTTGGGAGCTTGCAAGAGGTCCCGGACTAGGTGAACGACAGGCACGAACAGACGAACCCTCGGACGCAACACTGTAACACTTTGCGCAATATCACTTTATCACTACGATTTTCTGTTTTGCACTTATTTCACTGAAATCAAAACTTTTACTGATTTCTACCTGAAGCACGCAATTCTACCCTCATCAAAAGGTAGTAAATGCGAAATCAGGCGTATAATGCAAGCACATTAATACCAGCAAAAAAAACAGTAAACATCTTTTAAGATAAAAAAATTCAGTGGTTGGGGAAGAGAATAAACACTAGTTCTTTCAAAACTACGTTTTCAATCTCTCACCGTACATTGCCTGGGGACGAGAATAAAACTAAAAACGTTTTATCCTTTCTCCCCGTACAGAGATTAGGGACGAGAGTAACTCGAGAACAACGTTACCCGCTTGAACGGAACGTTTTCTCTCCTCTCTCTCCCTCCGTCTCTATATCTCTCTCTCTTTCTCTCTTGATTTCGCACCTAAGAGAAGAGCCCAATTACGTTTCGTCAAAAAAAAAAACATGTTATTTGACCAAAGGAAAAAACTGAAAGGTTTTTCAATTAAAAAGTTCCTTTAAAATAGAATTTAAAACATTTAAGCTTTGAAAGAAGAATGAACAAAACGTCAGAATCGATTTACTCTTTCTGCAAAGTGAAACCGTGATACACTCTCTCTCTATCGTAACGATAGAGCGCAAACTGCGTAGCATAAATAAACTAAACGTTAGTTCATCTTTGAAAACAGTACGAAGACTATTCAAAGAAATTCTTTCATAAAATATTTCATTTAAAAAGTTTTAAATCCTTAGCTCTTTAAAAGCTATTTACGATTTAAAGGGCTCAACGTTGATTAACTTCGGTTTCCAAGTTAGGACCGCCTACTCTCAGGAAAGGTCGCATATAAACAAAACATTAAAATTTATTTTTATGTTTATTATAAATGGAAAGTTAATCGAAGAGGAAAATCTATAATCAATTTACAACGTGATAAGATGATTACTAAAAGCCTAAACACACTTCCGTCTAAGGGAAGGGTCGGCCATTTAAAAGTCAAAGAAAGTCCATACTCTCTTTGTCACCAAAAATTAAATCTATCCAAAACGAGTTCAAGATTTAAGATGAAGATAAAACACCTGCACTGCGAAAGCTCAAACCAGAATATAGTACTTCACCAAAGATGATGGGAAAAACTCCAGGTTTCAACAGCGAGTAAAGTACGTCTTGTCGACACGTCGACAGAGAGAAAATTGAGTCTTTGTTTACATGGAGTTTGGTATCTGGCCGACAGTTGGCGCTGATGGGCACACCCGCAACCTGTATAGCGATCGCTAGCGAGTTTTTTTGTACAGTTTTTTGTCTGTCGAGCAACAGAGTTGCAGCTATATATTCACCGGCTAAGTTAAATATTTAAAAATTAGGTTTCAAATCTAGATTAGGACTAAATTTTCAACCTAGTTAGTCTTTAAACTGTGTAGAAAGCTGTAACTCCTTAAAAACCCTAAAATTTCCAACTTATCAAACTATCAATAATTAGCCAATAATAAAACATCAGCTTTCCCCAAGATTCCTGAAAAGAGACTAAAGAAGACTTTTGTTAAAAGTCTATATGTTCTCCAAGATAATAACTTACTGGACAGAACCTTCGTGTATAATCAGTTACTAAAAACATAAACTTGATAGCTTAAGCAAAGTATACCATTGTCTGTTCAAACCAGTCAATTAACATAAGGTAAGAATTATGATTATTCAACATCATGAGCAAGGTTTCAAATGAAAAAAAGCAGGAAGAATGAAAGTAAATCACTGCAGCTGAAACTTGGTTATTCCCTTAAAATGCACCATCCAAGAAGTGAATTCAGAAAAAGCATGACAATCATCATAGGTGCAAATGATGTGTTCTCATTAAAGGCAAGGCTGAATGACCAACAAATATTCAAAGATTAGGAATGCCTATGGAAAGTAAAGACAAAACATTGCTATGACAAGCAAAAACACAGGGTCAAAATCCCAGAATTGTCAAACAAATACTCACAGAACAGGAAGGCCCAATGGAAAGTAAGGATAGAAACAAAACCTTATAATGTCCTAAGCTAAAACACAGGGTCAAAACCCTGGAATTAAGTAGTTTCCCAATCTATCAGCCTTAGACCAATATCCACAGATACCACCAAGAGATACGGTACCAGAGAAATACAATGAACAATAAAATTTGCTGTATGAAAAAGATCTTCACCCAGTAGGACCTCACCTAATTGAGAAACGGGTCATCAGCTGAACTTCAGGTCACAAAAATATATAAAGTTCAGATCAAATACCATGACTTGTGGTAATATATCATTTCAAAAACACACATTATACCATATAATCAGAGTTTCTATGTTATTTTAGTTAAAACAGGAAAAAAAATTTACCTAAAGATACCACAATGCTTGTAAGAGCAAGCCATTTAACATTAGTATTAAAATTTTTAGCTACCAGTAAATATGTTTACTGATTTATAGTAGTACAGTACTATGATCAAGTGTCTGTGTTACTTCAAATGCTACATAGAAAATTTCAGCTATCAATTTTACAGAAGTACAAATTCAGGTAGCATAAAAATGTTATACTAAATGTGCTTACAAGAATGACAAAAAATACAAGAATTGTGGTCAAATCAAATTAGAATTGTGACACAAAACTGAAAATCATTTTAAATTTTTCTATAGTCCTGTAAAACAAGATATCACTATCTTTTTATACCTTATACATACATACATTATATAATACAAAAAAAAAATTATAAGTAACATTTTCAATCGATGACTATACACTAGCGAGTGAAAGATTTAATACTGAGGCTTCTAGTAAATTTAGTATGACACAAGATAGCAAAAAACTAAGATGGTGATCACAGTTAATGAAGTGGTGATTCAGTGATACATCAAGTTGCAAATAAATTATTACTTAACTCTACGCTTTGTTCTATGTTGAAATTTTCAAATAAAAAAAAAAAAAAAACGACAGTAGTGTTTATGACAGTTAAGAATTAATTAGTATAATCTAAAAAGAAAACTATATTGCACAGACAGAATCAGATTTTAAGAACTATAGAAAAATAATTTTGCTGTTGAATTCTAACAGCTAACTTCAACAGATTACTTAGGTAATATCAAGGTACTTGAAGCCTCACTGTAAACAGATCTACACAGGAATTTTGAAAATGTCTAATCCTCCCCACACTTGAAACCATGGCAGGCATATTTGTTCAGGAAGTCGCAGATAAGTTTTCTTGAGATTAATAGACAGTCAGTCATTGGTTAATCTTAAACGACCAAATGTTATCCTGAAAATAAAAACAATTATGAATAAATCCTCATACGATTTAGGACGAAAAATGTTATTTTTATTAGTAAAATAAATTTTTGAATATACTTACCCGATAATCATGTAGCTGTCAACTCCGTTGCCCGACAGAATTCTATGGAGGGATACGCCAGCTATCACAATACTAGAAGGGGGTGTACTCACCAGCGCCACCTGTGGCCAGGTACTACAGTACTTCTTGTTGACACCTCCTCAATTTTTCCTCGGTCCACTGGTTCTCTATGGGGAGGAAGGGAGGGTCAATTAAATCATGATTATCGGGTAAGTATATTCAAAAATTTATTTTACTAATAAAAATAACATTTTTCAATATTAAACTTACCCGATAATCATGTAGCTGATTCACACCCAGGGGGGTGGGTGAAAACCAGTGTACAAGATTAAAGGATAGCTAAGTATCCCATATTTCATATAACAGTTATCTCAAATAACAATGAAATAATAAGTACCTGGTAAGGAAGTCGACTTGAACCGTTACTCTGCCTCTTTTTTAAGTTCGTCTTCCTTACTGAGCGCAGCGTTCCTCTTGGAGGCTGAATCAACTCAAAGGTGCTAAAGTATATACGGCTGCAACCCCTACTAAAGGACCTCTACACAACCTCTAACCCAGGCGCTTCTCAAGAATGAATTGACCACCCGCCAAATCAAAAGGATGCGGAAGGCTTCTTAGCCTACCGTAACAACCATAAAAACAACAATAAAAGTATTCAAGAGAAAGGTTAAAAAAGGTTATGGGATTAAGGGAATGTAGTGGCTGAGCCCTCACCTACTACTGCACTCGCTGCTACGAATGGTCCCAGGGTGTAGCAGTTCTCGTAAAGAGACTGGACATCTTTAAGATAAAATGATGCAAACACTGACTTGCTCCTCCAATAGGTTGCATCCATTATGCTCTGCAGAGAACGGTTTTTATTAAAGGCCATCGAAGTAGCTACGGCTCTTACTTCGTGGGTCCTTACCTTCAGCAAAGCAAGGTCTTCCTCCTTAAAGTGAGAATGGGCTTCTCTAATCAGAAGCCTTATATAATACGAAACCCCGTTCTTGGACATGGGCCTCGAAGGTTTCTTGATGGCACACCATAAGGCTTCTGACTGTCCTCGAATAGGTTTTGACCTATTAAGATAATATTTGAGAGCTCTGACAGGGCAAAGAACTCTTTCTAGCTCGTTACCTACCATGTTGGAGAGGCTAGGTATTTCAAACGATCTAGGCCAAGGACGCGAAGGAAGTTCATTCTTAGCTAAGAATCCGAGCTGTAAAGAACATGTTGCAGATTCGGTCGTGAAACCAATGTTCTTGCTGAAGGCATGAACCTCACTGACTCTTTTCGCTGTTGCAAGGCAGACGAGAAAAAGAGTCTTGAGGGTAAGGTCCTTGAAGGAAGCTGACTGGAGAGGTTCGAACCTAGGTGACATAAGGAACCTTAAGACTACGTCTAGGTTCCAGCCTGGAGTGGGTAGACGACGCTCTTTAGAAGTCTCAAAAGACTTAAGGATGTCTTGAAGGTCCTTGTTGGAAGAAAGGTCCAAACCTCTGTGGCGGAGAACTGAAGCCAACATACTCCTGTACCCTTTAATCGTAGGGGCTGAAAGGGATCTCTCATTCCTAAGATGTAATAGGAAGTCAGCTATTTGGGTCACAGAGGTATTGGTAGAGGATACTGCATTGGCTCTACACCAGCTCCGGAAGACTTCCCACTTAGATTGGTAGACTCTACGAGTGGAAACCCTCCTTGCTCTGGCAATCGCACTGGCTGCCTCCTTCGAAAAGCCTCTAGCTCTAGCGAATCTTTCGACAGTCTGAAGGCAGTCAGCCGAAGAGCGTGGAGGTTTGGGTGCAACCTGTCTACGTGAGGTTGACGTAGAAGGTCCACTCTTAGAGGGAGAGTCCTGGGGACGTTGACCAGCCATTGAAGTACCTCTGTGAACCATTCTCTTGCAGGCCAAAGGGGAGCAACCAGCGTCAGCCGTGTCCCTTCGTGCGAGATGAACTTCTGAAGGACTTTGTTTATTATCTTGAACGGTGGAAATGCGTAAAGGTCGAGATGGGACCAGTTCAGCAGAAAAGCATCCACATGAACTGCTGCTGGGTCTGGAACTGGGGAACAGTACAACGGAAGTCTCTTGGTCATGGAGGTGGCAAACAGATCTATGGTAGGCTGACCCCACAAGGTCCAAAGTCTGTTGCACACGCTCTTGTGGAGGGTCCATTCCGTGGGAATGACCTGATCCCTTCTGCTTAGGCGATCTGCTGAGACGTTCATGTTGCTCTGAATGAACCTCGTGACTAAAGTGAGGTTTTGACTTCTTGACCAAATGAGGAGGTCCCTTGCGATCTCGTATAGGCTCCTCGAATGGGTCCCTCCTTGCTTGGAGATGTAAGCCAAGGCTGTGGTGTTGTCGGAGTTCACCTCCACCACCTTGCCTAGCAGGAGGGACTTGAAGTTCAACAGGGCTAAATGAACTGCTAGTAGCTCCTTGCAGTTGATGTGGAGCGTTCCCTGTTCCTCGTTCCACGTTCCCGAGCACTCCTGTCCGTTCAAGGTCGCGCCCCAGCCCGAGTCCGATGCATCCGAGAAGAGATGAAGATTGGGGGTCTGAATAGCCAACGATAGGCCCTCCCTGAGAAGGAGATTGGTCTTCCACCACAAGAGAGTGGTCTTCATCTCTTTGGTGACTGGGATAGAGACTGCTTCGAGAGTCAAACCCTTGTCCCAATGAGCTGCAAGATGGAATTGAAGAGGGCGGAGGTGGAGTCTCCCTAGCTCGACGAACAGGGCCAGCGATGAAAGGGTCCCTGTGAGACTCATCCACTGTCTCACCGAGCAACTGCTCCTCTTCAGCATGCTCATGATGCAATCTAGGGCTTGGCTTATCCTTGGGGCCGATGGAAAAGCCCGAAAATCCTGACTCCGAATCTCCATTCCCAGGTACACAATGGATTGGGAGGGAATGAGCTGAGACTTTTCTAGGTTGACTAACAGACCCAGTTCTTTGATTAAGTCCAAAGTCCAGTTGAGACTCTCCAGACAGCGACGACTCGTGGAGGCTCTCAACAGCCAGTCGTCTAAGTAAAGGGAGGCTCTGATGTCCGATAAGTGGAGGAATTTTGCTATATTCCTCATCAGATGCGTAAACACCATAGGAGCTGTGCTTAGGCCAAAACACAGGGCTTGGAATTGGTAGACAACCTTTCCAAAGACGAATCTCAGGAAAGGTTGGGAGTCTGGATGAATAGGAACGTGAAAGTAAGCATCTTTCAGGTCCAACGAGACCATCCAGTCCTCCTGCCTGACCGCTGCTAGGACCGACTTCGTCGTCTCCATCATGAACGTCTGCTTGGTGACATAAGCATTGAGCGCGCTGACGTCCAGCACCGGTCTCCAACCTCCTGTCTTCTTGGCCACCAGAAAGAGACGGTTGTAGAAGCCCGGGGATTGATGGTCCCGGACTATAACCACTGCCTTCTTCTGTAAAAGGAGCGACACCTCCTGGTGCAACGCTAGCCTCTTGTCCTTTTCTTTGTAGTTGGGAGAGAGGTTGATGGGAGAAGTGGTCAGAGGGGGTTTGCGGCAGAATGGTATCCTGTAACCCTCCCTCAGCCAACTGACAGACTGGGCGTCTGCACCTCTCTTTTCCCAGGCTTGCCAGAAGATCTTGAGTCTGGCTCCTACTGCTGTCTGGAGATGAGGAGAGTCAGTTTTTTCCTTTAGAAGCCTTGGAACCTTTCCTAGGCTTGCTCCTGGAAGAGTCTGGACGGGAGCTTCCTCGGCTGGGGGCTCTACCACGAAAGGGCGGAATAAACCTCGTAGCAGGAGTATCAGCCACTGGGGTGCGATAAGTCCTGGGGACTGAGGTAGCAACCTTAGTCTTACGAGCCGATGAGGCCACAAGATCATGGGTGTCCTTTTGTATCAGGGCCGCAGACAAGTCCTTAACAAGCTCTTCGGGAAAAAGGAACTTCGAGAGCGGAGCGAAAAGGAGTTGAGACCTTTGACAAGGTGTGATGCTGGAGGAAAGGAAGGTACAAAGCTGCTCCCTTTTCTTAAGAACCCCTGACACAAACATCGATGCAAGCTCGCCAGATCCATCCCTAATGGCCTTATCCATGCAGGACATCAAGAGCATGGCAGAGTCCTTGTCCGCAGGGGAGGTCTTCTTGCTAAGGGCCCCCAGGCACCAGTCTAGGAAATTGAACATCTCAAATGCTCTAAAAACACCCTTCAGGAAGTGATCAAGGTCTGAGAAGGTCCAGCAAACCTTAGAGCGCCTCATTGCTGTTCTACGAGGAGAGTCTACCAGACTTGAGAAGTCAGCCTGGGCAGAGGCAGGTACTCCCAAGCCTGGTTCCTCTCCTGTGGCATACCAAACGCCCGCTTTAGAAGTGAGCTTAGTCGGAGGAAACATGAAGGAAGTCTTTCCAAGTTGTTGCTTAGACTGCAACCACTCCCCTAAAATCCTTAACGCTCTCTTAGAGGACCTTGCTAAGACGAGCTTAGTATACGTAGACTTAGCTGGCTGCATGCCCAGCGAAAACTCAGATGGCGGAGAGCGGGGGATAGCAGAGACAAAGTGGTCTGGGTATACCTCTCTGAAAAGAGCCAAGACCTTACGAAAGTCAATAGGAGGCGGAGAAGACTTGGATTCCTCCACGTCTGATGAGGGATCCAGGTGTGCAGCCTCATCATCAGAAACCTCATCACCAGAGTGTAGCGAAGAGATAGGTAAGGTATGCTGAACAGCAGAATCAGCAAGAGCTGGAACAAAAATACTTGTGGTTTCCTCCTCAAGTCTCTGTTGAGGGAACACCTGAGGCTCAGGCTGCAAAGGCTGATCAAAAGAAGTAGCAGAAGGTAGGCGCATGGGTGGAGGGGGCTGACTCCTGGCATGAGTGTCTGAACTCAAGAGTTGCGCTTGCTGTGTGGTTGGTGGATGCGCAGTAGCAGGTTCCTGAGGAACGAGTTGAGGTTCCTGAGGTGTGAGCTGTGAGCGATGAGGTAGTGGCTGCGCAGAACGCAGTAATTGTCTCGCGAGTTGAGGTTCCTGAGGCGCAAGGCTAAGGTGTTGAGGTGCTTGCCTTGAGGAGGGTTGAGGTCGCTGCAGCGAGAGCTGAGGAGTCTGACTCATGGATGGGAGAGGTTGTTGTACCTCAAGAGAGTGTTGCCTCACTGGTGGAACTGCAAGAGGAAGCGGAGGAAGTAAGGTATAAGCTTCCTGTTCCCATTGCTGAGGTTGCCTTAAGGAAGGCGGAGGGAGCTGCACACCACTGGAAACAGTCAACTCAGAACGTGGTAAGGTATCCTGAGGAGCCTCAACATCGTACGCCTGGCAGGCAGTACTGCGGTTAGGCGGAGCGATCGCAGGAGGAGGTGTAACCTTCTCAGCCTGACACTCACGCATCAAGACCGCAAGTTGTGACTGCATGGACTGCAGTAGAGTCAACTTGGGGTCGGCAGACACTAAGGTCTGCTGAGGTAAAGCCTTAACAGCAGAGATCTGTTGTGGCAGCACCTTACTCCTCTTAGGAGGAGTGCATTCAACTGATGACTGCGGCGAGTCAGAGCTGATCCAATGACTGCAGCCAGGTTGAGCTCTTGAGGTCTGGACTCTGCGTTTGAGTGGTCTTGAGACCTGAGTCCAACGTTTCTTCCCTGACAATTCTTCAGCAGACGAGTAAAAGACGGGCTCAATCGTCTGCAGGTGGGAGTGACGGTCTCTGGAAGACACGCCCGCAACCACCGAGGATACTTCTGTGCGCCGATTAAGGCCTGCCGAACCCTTTTGCCCTTCGACATTGCTTCTCCCCTGGGCTTGGGAGCTTGCAAGAGGTCCCGGACTGGGAGGACGACTGGCACGCACAGAAGTACCCTCACGCACCACACTGACACTGACACTAGCACTTGGCACTGCACTGACACTAGCACTCGTCACAGCACTGGCACTAATACCACCCACTGCACTCTTGACCTTAAGTTCCTTGACTTCGGCCATAAGAGACTTATGATCACTAACCACTGACTCTACTTTGTCACCTAAAGCCTGAATGGCACGCAAAACAACAGACATATCAGGTTGAGGGCAAATAGTAGGTTCGGAGGTAGCCACTACAGGGGGAGGAAAAGGTAGGGGATCATGAGGTGAGGAAAAAAGTGAAGAGCGAGAAGAACTCCTCCTAACTCTCTCTCTCTCTAACTTGGTTGAATACTTAAGAAATCGGACAAAATCAAGTTCCGAAAGTCCGCCGCATTCCTCACATCGATCTTCTAACTGACAGGGCCTTTCCCTACAGTCAGAACAAGCGGTGTGAGGATCTACCGAGGCCTTCGGAATACGCCTATTACAAGACCTACATCGTCTATGGGGTGGGGCTTGTGAAATGTCAGACATCTTGAATCAAAAGAGTTAGCCAAGTGGGGATTCCAAATCAAGCAAAAAGATCGTTAACCGTTAATCAGGACTAAATAATAGCTATCTAAGCTAATATAGAAGTTTTCCAGTAAAGCGACAGCCGAAATCTGAGAGAAATACTTCACCAAAAGCCGTGAAAATACTCCAAGATCATAAGCGTATCCCAGAACGTCTTGCCGGAAGCACGACAGAGGAAAAAATTGAGGAGGTGTCAACAAGAAGTACTGTAGTACCTGGCCACAGGTGGCGCTGGTGAGTACACCCCCTTCTAGTATTGTGATAGCTGGCGTATCCCTCCATAGAATTCTGTCGGGCAACGGAGTTGACAGCTACATGATTATCGGGTAAGTTTAATATTGAAAAAAAGATTCTTCTATAGGCAAACTCTAACATATAATAAAATTACACAAACTATTAGCGATTATACCAATAAAATGATTTAGTTTTTATGCCTATTCTTTCATGAAAAACAATAGAAAAAGTACAAACGCCTTCAATACATTCAAGTTTATAAAAAAGTTTTAACATATAATCTAAACGAATAATTTAGATTTTATATAAAAAATAGATTTGATTCCTGAGTTTGTTAAAAATAGTGTTCTTAGATGGAAACTAGCTTTAACAATTGGAAATTATGGTATCAATTGGTATGCACCAAATTGTTTAGAAATTATAAGGAAAGTTTCAAGTACTTAAAGGAGCATCATTTAAAATATTAGAAAACTTAAAACTTTTTAATATGGAAGTAATTGATTTATTAACCCTTTTACCCCCAAAGGACGTACTGGTACGTTTCACAAAATCCATCCCTTTACCCCCATGGACGTACTGGTACGTCCTTGCAAAAAAAATGCTTTAAAACATTTTTTTCTTATATTTTTGATAATTTTTTTTTAGAAAATTCAGGCATTTTCCAAGAGAATGAGACCAACCAGACCTCTCTATGACAAAAATTAAGGCTGTTAGAGCAATTTAAAAAAAAAATATACTGCAAAATGTGCTGGGAAAAAAATAACCCCCTGGGGGTTAAGGGTAGGAAATTTCCAAATAGCCTGGGGGTAAAAGGGTTAACATCAATTAGTTCACTATATTATATTGTTTTCAAACTAAATTAATATGAATTAGTAAAATGTTCAACTTACAAAAGATCTAAGTTATACAAATGTTAAATTTCAATATTTTACTGATTTGTTAACATAACTGATATATACATAATAAAATAATGATATTTTAATTATAAAATAAATTTTTTAATATACTTACCCGGTGAATATATAGCTGCAACTCTGTTGCTCGACAGACAAAAAACTGTACAAAAAAAACTCGCTAGCGATCGCTATACAGGTTGCGGGTGTGCTCATCAGCGCCAACTGTCGGCCAGATACCAAACTCTATGTAAACAAAGACTCAATTTTCTCCTCATCCCACTGCGTCTCTATTGGGGAGGAAGGGAGGGCCGTTTAATTTATATTCACCGGGTAAGTATATTCAAAAATTTATTTTATAATTAAAATATCATTTTTAAATATTTAACTTAGCCGGTGAATATATAGCTGATTCACACCAAGGGTGGTGGGTAGAGACCAGTTAAATATGTTTACATCTTATGAGCTAAGAGTTTTTATTTCATTTTAGAAGTTATCAAAATAACAAAAACAAAATAAATAGGTACCTGGTAAGGAAGTCGACTTAGACGATTACTCTGCCTTATAAGTACATCTTCCTTACGGAGCCTCGCGATCCTCTTAGGATGCTGACAGACCCCTAGGAGCTGAAGTATCAAGGGCTGCAACCCATACAACAGGACCTCATCAAACCCCTAATCTGGGCGCTCTCAAGAAATGACTTTGACCACCCACCAAATCAACCAGGATGCGAAAGGCTTCTTAGCCTTCCGGACAACCCATAAAAAACAACATTTCAAGAGACAGATTAAAAGGATATGGAATTAGGGAATTGTAGTGGTTGAGCCCTCACCCACTACTGCACTCGCTGCTACGAATGGTCCCAGTGTGTAGCAGTTCTCGTAAAGAGACTGGACATCTTTCAAGTAAAATGACGCGAACACTGACTTGCTTCTCCAATAGGTTGCGTCCATTATACTTTGCAGAGATATATTTTGCTTAAAGGCCACGGAAGTTGTTACAGGTCTAACTTCGTGCGTCTTCACCTTAAGCAAAGTTCGGTCTTCCTCACTCAGATGTGAATGAGCTTCTCGTATTAACAATCTGATAAAGTCTGACCAAGCATTCTTTGACATAGGCAAGGATGGTTTCTTAACTGAACACCATAAAGCTTCAGATTGGCCTCGTAAAGGTTTAGTACGCTTTAAATAGAACTTAAGAGCTCTAACAGGGCATAAGACTCTTTCTAGTTCATTGCCTACGATCTCCAATAAGCTGGGAATATCGAAAGATTTAGGCCAAGGCCGAGAAGGCAGCTCATTTTTGGCTAGAAAACCAAGTTGCAGCGAACAAGTGGCTTTTTCCGACGAAAATCCGATGTTCTTGCTGAAGGCATGAATCTCACTGACTCTTTTAGCCGAGGCTAAGCATACCAGGAAAAGAGTCTTAAGAGTGAGATCTTTCAGGGAGGCTGATTGTAACGGCTCCAACCTGTCTGACATGAGGAATCTTAGTACCACGTCTAAATTCCATCCAGGGGTAGCCAAACGACGCTCCTTGGTGGTCTCAAAAGACTTAAGGAGGTCTTGCAGATCTTTATGTTGGAAAGATCTAAGCCTCTATGCCGGAAGACCGATGCCAACATGCTTCTGTAGCCCTTGATAGTGGGAGCTGAAAGGGATCGTCCTTTTCTCAGGTATAAGAGAAAATCAGCTATTTGAGCTACAGAGGTACTGGTCGAGGATACAGAAACTGACTTGCACCAGTCTCGGAAGACTTCCCACTTCGATTGGTAGACTCTAATGGAAGACGCTCTCCTTGCTCTAGCAATCGCACTGGCTGCCTCCTTCGAAAAGCCTCTAGCTCTCGAGAGTCTTTCGATAGTCTGAAGGCAGTCACACGAAGAGCGTGGAGGCTTTGGAGTACCTTCTTTACGTGTGGCTGACGTAGAAGGTCTACCCTTAGAGGAAGACTTCTGGGAACGTCTACTAACCATCGAAGTATCTCGGTGAACCATTCTCTCGCGGGCCAGAGGGGAGCAACTAACGTCAACCTTGTCCCTTCGTGAGAGGCGAACTTCTGCAGTACCTTGTTGACAATCTTGAACGGTGGGAATGCGTAGAGATCCAGATGTGACCAATCTAGGAGGAAAGCATCTATATGTATTGCTGCTGGGTCCGGGACTGGAGAGCAATAGATTGGAAGCCTCTTGGTCAGCGAGGTTGCAAAGAGATCTATGGATGGTTTACCCCAAGTGGCCCAAAGTCTCTTGCACACATCCTTGTGGAGGGTCCATTCGGTTGGAATTACTTGCCCTTTCCGACTGAGACAATCTGCTATGACGTTCAAGTCGCCTTGGATGAACCTCGTAACTAGGGAGATGTCTTGACCTTTTGACCAGATGAGCAGGTCCCTTGCGATCTCGTACAACGTCAGTGAGTGGGTACCTCCTTGTTTGGAGATGTACGCCAAGGCCGTGGTGTTGTCCGAGTTTACTTCCACCACTTTGCCTCGAAGGAGATACTCGAAGCTTTTCAAGGCCAGATGAACTGCCAACAGCTCCTTGCAGTTGATATGCATGCTCCTCTGACTCGAGTTCCACAGACCTGAGCATTCCCGACCGTCCAGTGTCGCGCCCCAGCCCAAGTCCGATGCGTCCGAGAAGAGAACGTGGTGGGGAGTCTGAACAGCCAGGGGAAGACCCTCTCTTAGGTTGATATTGTCCTTCCACCAAGTCAGACAAGACTTTATCTTTCCGGAAATCGGGATCGAGACCGCTTCTAGCGTCTTGTCCTTTTTCCAGTGAAAAGCCAGATGGTATTGAAGAGGACGGAGGTGTAGTCTTCCTAGTGATACAAACTGTTCCAGGGATGACAGCGTCCCCACCAGACTCATCCACAGCCTGACTGAGCAGCGTTCCTTCTTCAGCATCTTCTGGATGGATAGCAGGGCTTGATCTATTCTGGGGGCTGATCGTCTTGTTGTTCAGCAACGTCCTCATCAGATAGTTCCTCATCCGAAAACTGATGAGGAAACGGCAACAGAGTGGGTAACGTCTGGCTCGCTGAGTCCGGTCGCACTGGTGCATGCGTGACGGAGCCGGACGCAACGTCATGGAATTGCTGCACAGTCTGTGAACTGTCAACAACCATGGGTGCGCGAGGAAGCACAGCGTCCACCCGAGACTGTCTAGACCGTCTGGGTTGTGCAGTCAACACCATACCGGGTTGCTGAGGTTGACGCACCGCGTCAAAACAAGTCACCTCTGATGGTTGTTGAACGTCCTGAACGTCAACAACCACCTCCGAGCGTCGCTTAACGTCAACGTGCGGCTGGCAACCCACACTGGGTCGCATCGGTGGAGGAACCACCTCAACTGGTAGACGCGAGAAGGTTACCTCAGCGTCAACAGGACGCACAACCGACCGGTTGGAAGGTTGTTGGCCAGAAGGTTAGGCAGCAACCTTCTCCGCATTAAAGTCCTCTATCAAGGACGCAAGCTTGGACTGCATGTCTTGCAGCAAAGCCCATTTAGGGTCTACGGGAGCAGGTGCGGCAACAGACGGGGTTAGCGACTGAGGCGGTACCGCTTTCCATCCCTGAAAGCCTTGTTTATGCATGACATAATTGTACAGCAAAACTTCAAAGGCTCGAAAACAGCTGTGAAGTTGACCTGTAAAAAACTTGGAGCGTCTCCTGGCCAGGCACCAGGGAGAGTCTACGAGATTTGAGAAGTCTATCTGGGCAGAGGCAGGAACTCCCAAGCCGAGAACTTCTCTCGTGTCATATCAGACTCTCGCTCTATAAACCAGTTTAAAAGAAGGGAAAGCAAAGGCTGTATCCACCAAACTCCTCCTGGTGATAAACCAGTCGCCTAGCAGACGTAGAGCTCTCTAGGAGAGCGAGAGAGCACTAGCTTATAAACAACGGCTTCGAAATAGCTAGGCCTAGTGTAAGCTCTGACGTTTAGGCGAACAAGGAGCAGCAGTTACAAAAAGATCCGGACAAAGATCCTTAAAAATCAGCATGATTTAATTAAAGTCCATTGAGGGCTAAGCAGCTTTAGGCTCCTCTCCGTCTGACAGAGTCCTCAAGGGAATATCAGTAGGAGGGGGAACAGCAACTTCCTCATCTAAAGGAACCTTGTCCGATAAAAGCTGAGTCTCAAGCAAGGGAGAGACCACCGTGGTGGCAATGCTTTACAAGCAGAGTCCACACACACTGGTGCATTAGTAGCGGACCAGGACGCAACGTCATGTAACTGCTTGACAGTCTGTGAACTGTCAACAACTGAACTGTCAACAACAACAGGTGCGTGAGGACGCACAGCGTCCACTCGAGACTGCTTTGACTGCCTAGACTGAGCAGTCAAAACAACTCTAGAATGCGGAGGTTGACGCACAGCGTCAAAACAAGTCAACTCCGATTGTTAGCGAACGTCCTGAACGTCAACAGGAGCATCAGCAAGTGGCCTAACGTCCAAATGTGGCTGAAAATCCACACGAGACCGCATCGAGTGTGGTTCTAAACAACCTGACTGACGTGACTTAGCTACGCCAACGTCAACAGGATGCACAAAGGAACGTTAGGTTGGCTGAAAGCCAGGATATCGATGAGATAAACGGCTAGACTCAACGGACTAATCGGCAGAATAGTCTTCCATAAGGGAGGCAAGCATATTCTGCATGTCTTGCCGTACAACCCATTAAGGATCCACGAAATGGTTGCGGTAAGAGACGAGGGTAACGTCTGTGACCGCAACACTTTGCCAACAAAAAAGACTCTCGGAGTCTGTGTTACGCTTTTGTTAGGCGGCGAGCAGTTTTCCGATGACTGCATAGGGTCAGAGCTGTCCTAATGGCTGCAACCAGGATGCTGGACCTGTCCTGAAAGGACTGACTTTCGCTTAAGGGTCTCGAAACCTTGTTACAGGTTTCTTATGCGAAAAGCCTTCGGATGACGAGGAGAAAACGTCTCTCTCGCCTTATGGTAGGGGAGATCTTGGTAAGATACACCCGATACCATAGAGGGAAACGTCTGTTCGCTGATCAAGGCCTCTCGAACCCATAAGTCGTATGACATTACTTCTCCCCTGGGCTTGGGAGCTTGCAAGAGGTCCCGGACTAGGTGAACGACAGGCACGAACAGACGAACCCTCGGACGCAACACTGTAACACTTTGCGCAATATCACTTTATCACTACGATTTTCTGTTTTGCACTTATTTCACTGAAATCAAAACTTTTACTGATTTCTACCTGAAGCACGCAATTCTACCCTCATCAAAAGGTAGTAAATGCGAAATCAGGCGTATAATGCAAGCACATTAATACCAGCAAAAAAAACAGTAAACATCTTTTAAGATAAAAAAATTCAGTGGTTGGGGAAGAGAATAAACACTAGTTCTTTCAAAACTACGTTTTCAATCTCTCACCGTACATTGCCTGGGGACGAGAATAAAACTAAAAACGTTTTATCCTTTCTCCCCGTACAGAGATTAGGGACGAGAGTAACTCGAGAACAACGTTACCCGCTTGAACGGAACGTTTTCTCTCCTCTCTCTCCCTCCGTCTCTATATCTCTCTCTCTTTCTCTCTTGATTTCGCACCTAAGAGAAGAGCCCAATTACGTTTCGTCAAAAAAAAAAACATGTTATTTGACCAAAGGAAAAAACTGAAAGGTTTTTCAATTAAAAAGTTCCTTTAAAATAGAATTTAAAACATTTAAGCTTTGAAAGAAGAATGAACAAAACGTCAGAATCGATTTACTCTTTCTGCAAAGTGAAACCGTGATACACTCTCTCTCTATCGTAACGATAGAGCGCAAACTGCGTAGCATAAATAAACTAAACGTTAGTTCATCTTTGAAAACAGTACGAAGACTATTCAAAGAAATTCTTTCATAAAATATTTCATTTAAAAAGTTTTAAATCCTTAGCTCTTTAAAAGCTATTTACGATTTAAAGGGCTCAACGTTGATTAACTTCGGTTTCCAAGTTAGGACCGCCTACTCTCAGGAAAGGTCGCATATAAACAAAACATTAAAATTTATTTTTATGTTTATTATAAATGGAAAGTTAATCGAAGAGGAAAATCTATAATCAATTTACAACGTGATAAGATGATTACTAAAAGCCTAAACACACTTCCGTCTAAGGGAAGGGTCGGCCATTTAAAAGTCAAAGAAAGTCCATACTCTCTTTGTCACCAAAAATTAAATCTATCCAAAACGAGTTCAAGATTTAAGATGAAGATAAAACACCTGCACTGCGAAAGCTCAAACCAGAATATAGTACTTCACCAAAGATGATGGGAAAAACTCCAGGTTTCAACAGCGAGTAAAGTACGTCTTGTCGACACGTCGACAGAGAGAAAATTGAGTCTTTGTTTACATGGAGTTTGGTATCTGGCCGACAGTTGGCGCTGATGGGCACACCCGCAACCTGTATAGCGATCGCTAGCGAGTTTTTTTGTACAGTTTTTTGTCTGTCGAGCAACAGAGTTGCAGCTATATATTCACCGGCTAAGTTAAATATTTAAAAATTAGGTTTCAAATCTAGATTAGGACTAAATTTTCAACCTAGTTAGTCTTTAAACTGTGTAGAAAGCTGTAACTCCTTAAAAACCCTAAAATTTCCAACTTATCAAACTATCAATAATTAGCCAATAATAAAACATCAGCTTTCCCCAAGATTCCTGAAAAGAGACTAAAGAAGACTTTTGTTAAAAGTCTATATGTTCTCCAAGATAATAACTTACTGGACAGAACCTTCGTGTATAATCAGTTACTAAAAACATAAACTTGATAGCTTAAGCAAAGTATACCATTGTCTGTTCAAACCAGTCAATTAACATAAGGTAAGAATTATGATTATTCAACATCATGAGCAAGGTTTCAAATGAAAAAAAGCAGGAAGAATGAAAGTAAATCACTGCAGCTGAAACTTGGTTATTCCCTTAAAATGCACCATCCAAGAAGTGAATTCAGAAAAAGCATGACAATCGTCATAGGTGCAAATGATGTGTTCTCATTAAAGGCAAGGCTGAATAACCAACAAACATTCAAAGAATAAGAATGCCTAAGGAAAGTAAAGATAGAAACAAAATATTGCAATGACAAGCAAAAACACAGGGTCAAAATCCCAGACTTGTCAAACAAATAATCACAGAATAGGAAGGCCCAATGGAAAGTAAGGATAGAAACAAAACCTTATAATGTCCTAAGCTAAAACACAAGGTCAAAACCCTGGAATTAAGTAGCTTCCCAATCTATCAGCCTAGCCACCAAGAGATACGATACTAGAGAAATACAATGAACAATAAAATTTTCTGTATGAAAAAGATCTTCACCCAGTAGGACCTCACCTAATTGAGAAATTGGTTATCAGCTGAACTTCAGGTCACAAAAATATATAAAGTTCAGATCAAATACCATGACTTGTGGTAATATATCATTTCAAAAACACACATTATACCATATAATCAGAGTTTCTATGTTATTTTAGTTAAAACAAGAAAAAAAAATTACCTAAAGATACCACAATGCTTGTTTGTAAAGAACAAGCCATTTAACATTAGTATTAAAATTTTTAGCTACCGGTAAATATGTTTACTGATTTATAGTAGTACAGTACTATGATCAAGTGTCTGTGTTACTTCAAATGCTACATAGAAATTTCAGCTATCAATTTTACAGAAGTACAAATTCAGGTAGCATAAAAATGTTATACCATATGCGCTTAGAAGAATGACAAAAATACAAGAATTGTGGTCAAATCAAATTAGAATTATGTGACACAAAACTGAAAATCATTTAAAATTTTTCTATAGTCCTGATAAAACAAGATATCACTCTCTTTTTATACCTTATATAATACAAAAAAAATATTATAAGTAACATTTTCAATCGATGACTATACACTAGCGAGTGAAAGATTTAATACTGAGACTTCTAGTAAATTTAGTATGACACAAGATAGCAAAAAATTGAGATGGTGATCACAGTTAATGAAGTGGTGATTCAGTGATACATCAAGTTGCAAATAAATTATTACTTAACTCTACGCTTTGTTCAATGTTGAAATTTTCAAATAAAAAAAAACTGACAGTAGTGTTTATGACAGATAAGAATTAATTAGTATAATGTAAAAAGAAAACTATATTGCACAGACAGAAACAGATTTCAAGAACTATAGAAAAATAATTTTGCTGTTGAATTCTAATAGCTAACTTCAACAGATTACTTGGGCAATATCAAGGTACTTAAAGCCTCACTGTAAACACATCTACACAGGAATTTTGAAAATGTCTAATTTTCCCTCCCCACACTTGAAACCATGGCAGGCATATTTGTTCAGGAAGTCTCAGATAAGTTTTCTTGAGATTAATAGAGTCAGTCATTGGTTAATCTTAAACGACCAAATGTTATCCTGAAAATAAAAACAATTATGAATAAATCCTCATACAATTTAGGACGAAAAAAAGATTCTTATATAGGCAAACTCTAACATATAATAAAATTACACAAACTATTAGCGATTATACCAGTAAAATGATTTAGTTTTATATGCCTATTCTTTCATGAAAAACAATAGAAAAAGTACACATGCCTTCAATACATTCAAGTTTATAAAAATGTTTTAACATGTAATCTAAATGAATAATTTAGATTTTATATAAAAAATAGATTTGATTCCTGAGTTTGTTAAAAATAGTGTTCTTAGATGGAAACTAGCTTTAACAATTGGAAATTATGGTATCAATTGGTATGCACCAAATTGTTTAGAAATTATAAGGAAAGTTTCAAGTAATTAAAGGAGCATCATTTAAAATATTAGAAAACTTAAAACTTTCTAATATGGAAGTAATTGATTTATTAACTAAATTAGTTCACTATATTATATTGTTTTCAAACTAAATTAATATGAATTAGTAAAATGTTCAACTTACAAAAGATCTAAGTTATACAAATGTTAAATTTCAATATTTTACTGATTTGCTAACATAACTGCTATATACAAGATAAAATATTTTAAATTTCAAAACTCCTAATTACTTGCAAGATTTTTTTTTACAAGGTAGATCTCATTTATGCGTTTCAAATTATAAGAAAAAAAAATTGAATAAATATATGCCTTATATAGAATGGTTGTTCACTTCTACTATCAAAATTTCAAGAGAAACTCGTCTGCAACCCTTATTTGCCTTACATCATATATATGAAAGATAGCGGAATTCCTGAAACCTAAAATATTGTACCTTTATCATAACTTTAAAAGAAATTTTCAATTATCACACACAATAATGTGTTCCTTAGTTCCTAAAAAAAATTCCTCTTCCGACAAATATTACCGGTTTCCAACTACACTACTCTTGAACATAGTTTGTCATTTATCACTCGAT
Organism: Palaemon carinicauda; assembly: GCF_036898095.1. Taxonomy (NCBI): domain Eukaryota; kingdom Metazoa; phylum Arthropoda; class Malacostraca; order Decapoda; family Palaemonidae; genus Palaemon; species Palaemon carinicauda. The sequence goes on from NC_090756.1 coordinate 2,430,728, forward strand.
GAAATATTTTTAGAGATCACCAGGTAATTTTATAGGCGATATAGTCAAGCTTATGAACAAATCTTTTCAAGAAACTGCAAATATACCTTTAAAAGACTGATAAAATGAAAACGTAGAATTTTTACCATTATGGATGATTCTATTCTAATAATGCCTTATGTTTAATCTATTCCTTAAGGATGTTTTGATTAGCTTATCTAGGAATTACAAGCTTAGTATGGTCTTATCAGTGAAACTGAACTAGAAATCATACTTACAAATCGGTACCATGATTACTGTTTGTAGACAAACCTATGAATGATAATTTACTTTTTATATAAAAACATTTAATGCCATTAAGTTACTGAACAGGATGAGCCAGTGTAAAATTCATATATTACTGTGATTTACAATGTTTACCTTACACAATTTCATGTAACACAAAGTGCTATATATTACAACTACCTACTCAGACCAAATACAGTAATAATTAGAGGGGGACTCAGTAAAGCGCAGACCTCCCCCGCGGCAGCTTATTTATCAACCTTTTGTTCGACCTTGAACTTTGACCTTAACAGTTAATTAGCGTGGATTTTCATACACTCAAATATGAACCAAGTTTGAAATCTCTGTGACAACGATGTCCAAACTTATGGCTGAATACGTGAATTGGACATTTTGCTTAAGTGTGACCTTGACCTTTCAAAATTTAATAATTTATTACTGTTTACATAACAGTTAAGCCCCGCAAGTTTCATTAATCTACAATTAAAATTGTGATAAGCGAGCTGTTCACGACAAACAAACACACAAAGAGGGGTAATACATAACCTTCTACCAACTTTGTTGATAGAGGTAACAAATCTCTAGTTATCAGACTTATTCTAAACATCTCCCCTTTAATATAAGCTATAGGGACCAGTCTTATGAAGTAATTTTCTTAAACACCTGCCACTGAAACTTCTTTAGAAAAATGTGGTAACCTAAAGCAATTACCATTTTTATATGACATTTCCTTCTTTTTTTATGACAATACATAAGTTTAAAGATGACTGACCCCAGATTAAAATTTTTTGTACCTGACTGTAACAAAATGACTTCGCTAAAAGAAACATCTTGCAATGACTGAGAATCAGTTATACCCTGTTTTCAGAGAACGAAGCGGTGTAAATTTGTCATTTAAAAGTTATCCTACAACTATATGGTAACTCCAATGTCACTCCTCATTAAATATCACTTGCATGAATACAAGAAGAAGTAGAACTCCATTCTATCCTGAACATTTAAATTCTTTTCTTTCTGCAAAAATACAATTCATGTATGACGGAGGCATGGAACACTGTAAATTTCCCTAATAATTTATAAATTGAAGATTAAATAAATCCATACATTTAAAACCTTAACTAGAGACTAAATAATCTATCTTTAAACCCGTTATATATATTACAACTTGGTAACATTTGGTGTTGGGTTAAATTCTAACATTTATGTAAGAAGCCACTTAAAAATACTTTGGTAAATTGATTGGCTAACGCTATTTTCCATTAAACCTGGATGTCTAAGTCCATTGACAGAAATAGTTATACTTCAGTGCTGGAAGGACAATTGTAATATCAATCAAATACACCTTGTTGAAGTCATTAAGCAGCTGGACTCACCTCAGACATCAAACAAGGGGTCCCAGGTCAAATCAGTTTAGGAATAATTTTTGGGTGTATAGGAAGTGAAAACTTACAAATAATCAATATTTTTTTTTTTTTTTTTGCTAAAGTTTCATGAATTTCAAGGCAATATTATAATTATTATTTATCAAACAAGTATCATACTACAGGTTTAAGAAATATGGTATTCTATGACCCTAATGCAGCGTTTAAAATCTATGATCAATGAAAGTATACTAACGAAGTTTACATTAGCTACTGCATCACTGACAAGACTTTTTGAGAATTAACCTTTTGAGGAATATTTGTATATCTAGAATGACCCAATAGTATAAAGACATAAAACTAATAATGTATAGTGATGACAAAATCTATATTTATCTCACCAAGTATGTAATTATTTGAGGACACTTTCCCTTTCATGAGAAGTTATGAATTACTAGAACTTTCAGATAGTATATACTCTATCACTATATTGTACACTATAATAAGCTACCTTTCATAGATATTTGATGCCTATAATGTAACATAATTGAGTAGTGAACTTTTGAAAAAAAAAAAAAATAATGACAATTCTAACTTATCTTAAAACTGATGTCAGCTAAATATTACTGCCTCCATTCCTGTCATCAGCTTTTGATTTAGATATGAATAATTTACTCTTGAGTCATCAGCATTCCTTTAGCTTCCACCTCCTTCCTATATTATTAAGGGAATTTGGGTTACCCTGTAGAAAGTGTATTGTGTACAGGCTTCATCATTTAAACAATCCTGAAATAAAAAAAAATATCTTTACTCCAAACATTCTGCATTTTCAAGTCATAACATGACTCTTGATAATTAATTTGTGACATAAGTCACTTTTCAGGACTATCCATTAGAATAATTGGTACAGTATATTCAACATCATCTTTAGATATCAAGTTAACAGCCACTTTTGAGCCTAAAACTTGACCATGCTGGGATGGGCGGTAATCATGTATCTAAACTATGGGGAACTAAAATGGGACATCATAATAATAGTGCTAAGTTAGGCTGGGAGAACATTGTAGTTTATTCCTTTGGAGGATAACAATCAAGAGAAATATGAATAACTTATGTACATGTTATTTTTCATGGTTTATTGATCGTTAGATGTCAGGGGAGTAAAAATATCAGTGTTATCCGTCCTCCTTGTTTCCTATCTAAACTTAATATCGTTATGTATCATATTTTAGCATAGCCTTTGATCAACCAGACTTGTTCCTCTCAAAAACTGAATGTCTCTGAAGATGTTAAGCAACCAATTGGAAATTTTCTGAAAGTCGAATGTAATATAAAACCTACTAGATACTTGTCAACTTTAAAAGTAGGTTCTGTCACTCAAATTGAACCACATTTCCGATAAAAGCATTGGGTGACCTACCCTAATAAATAAGTTCAGTCATCATCATTAATATTACTTGCCAAGCTACAACCCTTCTTAGAAAAGCAGGATGCTATAAGCCCAGGGGCCCCACCAACGAAAATAGCCCAGTGAGGAAAGGAAACAAGGAAAAATAAAAAAAATATTAAAATTAGAACAGTAACAACATTAAAATAAATATTTCCAAAATAAATTATAAAAACTTTAACAAAACAAGAGGAAGAGTATACCCTCGAGCAGGAGAACTCTAACCCAAGAGACGGTAGAAGACCATGGTACAGAGGCTATAGCCCAAGATTAGAGAACAAAGGTATGATTTTGAAGTGTCCTTCTCCTAGAAAAGCTGCTTACCATAGCTAAAGAGTCTCTTCTACCCTTACCAAGAGGAAAGTAGCCACTGAACAATTACAGTGCAGTAGTTAACCCCTTGGGTGAAGAAGAATTGAACTACATTTCCTATAAAAGCACTGGATGATCTATCCTTTGGATGACCTACCCTATTAAAGCCCGTAGTAAATGTTTTATGAGGATTAGACATACCAATTTCCCTACAAACTCTTCGGTACATTGATAACTCAGTATATCGAAGGAAAATATGGATTATATGATGGAATAAGGACCATATTGTTTACTACACTAAGTTGTACAAACACATCTGGTAAGTTGAACTAAAACTTTGAATATTATTAAATGGCAAAGTCTCTAAACCGAAATTAAATTCATATTACTATATACGAGGGAAAAATATGGATTTAAGAGTGCAGTAGCTTAAATTTATGGGAAATTACAGCATTAAAACTGTATCCAAAAATTCAGTTTGTATTTTTCCTAACTAGAAATTTGAGTCCTTTAATAGGAGTATACTTTCAGCAAAGTGGGAGGGTGGCAAGTAAGCCCCGCCCAGCCAACCACTGAGCTCCCACTTTGACCTTAAATCTAGGACTTACGAGGGTTGAGGAAGGAGATGGTAACATAAATTATTCAAGGTTTGTATAGTTAAGATAAAATAAAATCTACCTTAAAAATGTAATAAACCTTTGTCCTATACAGTAATAGGAGACTTATCCTTAGGAGGGAGGAAGTCCCTATAACTGGCTAACTTACTTTCTAGGGATATGTCAACACTTCGGTCCTCTACAGAAGCAAAAATTATGAATCATGTCAAACTCCTAAAGACATGGGCATGATGATGAGGTAGGTGTTAGGCTTGGTTATTGGCAGGGACTGATAGACGGTCAAGTAAGAATCTTCATTCGTTTGGATGGATGTTGTCTGAATGAGAGTTCATTTATGGAAAATGGGTCTGCTTACATTTGGCCAAAGAAGTCCTTCTCTTCGTCTGGGAGGAGGGGAGAGATAGTAAAAAACAAAACTTTTTCGTTGTTATGAAAAGTTGCTCAATCATGTAGCTTCCTCGACCTAGTGTCCAATCCAGCAAAGAAAGGAGTGACTGCTTCACCACAAGGAGAGGGAAGAAAGGATGGATAGAAGGGCCAGTTGGTCTTACTTCTCATTCTAGACTTATACTGTGGCTGCTATATTAACACAAGATGTTTCCTGTACTGGAAAGGAGTTAGGTTTGCTACAAGGTCTGTTGTGCAACTACTCTCGAGCAAAGTAATCAGGGACCTGTTAATATACCCTCATAGGTAGCCTAATTGTCCATTGTTACCCAAACTTTTGTGTATAAGAACTGCGACCCTGACAGGTTTTTCCTGGGAGCTGGAATAGATCATACATGATCTACTTCATGCACTTGAATCCGAGAAGATTCTTCTTTTCCTCGCCGGCAAGAAAAGCAAATCTGAATGGCCCACGAAGCCAGAACAAAAAAGTTTTCCAGGACCTTTCTTCTTATTCCTCCCATTACTGTATTAGGAGTTGCAGTGTCTGCCCAGGAAATGAAGAAAAGTCCTCCTGTGCCTGTTAGAAACTTCTTGTAGGGAAGAGATGCAGGACTTGAAGTCGTGAACAGCATGGTTCTCGGTTCTTTTGAAATATAGTAGAAGAAATTATGCTGACAATACCTGAAATCTGTTATTTAAGCTATAGCACAGAAAAAAACATACCAAATATAGCCTAGTAAGAAAATTTTTAAAAATAATCTATATTTTCCTAACTATGCAAACCCGAGCCCTTTGATATGAAAGATTCCAGCACACCTGGAATTTGATAGTTAAAGCTTATAACCAGGCGTCGGCAGGAGCCGGTAGTTACCGCCCGGTAGCTGGGCACCCCTGCCCCTCCTAGCAGTACACTTAACAGTCACTTTGATGGCATCAGAGTCTTTCGAGGAGGTGAAGGAAGGAAGTTAAGGTAAAGGTTTCAGGTTTGCTTAGTTAAGAAAAATACAAATTATTTTAAAAATTTGTGATTCAATCCTACACGGATACAAACCCTTATCCTTCAATAGGAGACTCATCCTTATGTGGGAGGAGACTCATCCTTAGGTGAGAGCAGACTCATCCTTAGGTAGTAGGAAACTTATCCTTAGGTACTAGGAAACTCATCCTTAGGTGGAAGTGGATTCATCCTAAAGTGGGAAGAAAGCCCTATCATCAAAATGGCAGGCTAAAATACCGGGATCGCTATGATCAAACCTGATAAGGTGCGGAGAATAGCATCCTAGACACTTTGCGAACCAGGATCATAAGTCCCAAGAGATTCACGGACCAGGCGACCAAGGCTGTTATAAAAGAAAATCTCTCTTTCTTTAACTAGAAAGTCTGTCCATTAAGGCCTATACAAATTAATGGGTTTGCCTATCAAATCTATCGTTCCCCTTGTAAGGAGGATGTGTAATAGAAAAATATCAGTCGAGCTACATAGGATTCCAGCAGCTATACCAAAAGGGAGGGGAAGAGAGAAAAAAGGGCCAGACACACTCACTCTTAACCTAGACTTACGTTGTAAGCGCTAGCATAGACATGATACTTTTGTTCTTAAGCAGTAATCAAAACATATGTAGAGACTTGCGAGTGCATTCCTGCAAATAATGCACAGCAAAGGCTGATTGACATTTCTATAATCCTGCGTCTAAAACTTGAGCCACTGTGAGATGTTTCGTAAAGGCTAGAGTAGCATCATGTCCTCCTGAGCGTGCACCTAATCTTACTCTGATGTACTGGGGGGGTGTAGGGAGTGATGGTCTATTAATAGTCTCTCACAGCCAAGAGGAGATTGTTTGTTTTGGTGACTTTATTTCCCCCTACTAATGCTTATGAACAGATTCTGTAACCTGTGCCTGGCATTCTTTGTTCTCTAAAGGTAGCCCCTTATCGCCTTTACAAGACACAAAAGTAACGCGTCCAATCATTGGTTACTTGGCTAAGCGATGAAAATGTAAAGGATGAAAACCTGTTATCAAGGATAGATAGATTTTGAGTGTTGGCGATAAAATTAGGAACAAAAGACGAATAGACCTACCTCCAGTGTTCAGAATGAGAACAAATGTGAGCGAGTTCGTAATTTGCCTAAATGCTTAGTCAAGGTTAAAGCAAACAGAAAAAAAACATTTTTGGTCAAGATTGCTATTTGAGGCTAGCCTCAGTATTATTATTATTATTATTATTATTATTACTAGCTAGGTTACAACCCTAGTTGGAAAAGCAGAATGCTATAAACCCATGGGCTTCTCAAACAAGGAAAATAGCCCAGTGTGGAAAGGAAACGAGGAAATAGAAAAACTACAGAAGTAAAGAACGATTAATGTAAAATATTTTAAGAAAAGTAACAGCATTAAAATAAATTGTTCTTATATAAACTATAAAAACTTCAAAAAAACCAGAGGAAGAAAAATAAGATAGAATAGTGTGCCCAAAAGTAACCTCAAGCAAGAGAACTCTAACCCAAGACAGTGGAAGATCATGGTACAGAAACTATGGCACTACCCAAGACTAGAGAACATTAGTTTGATTTTGGAGTGTCCTTCTCCAAGCACAACTGCTTACCATAGCTAAAAAAAAGTCTCTTATACCCTTACCAAGAGGAAAGTAGTCACTGAACAACTACAGTGCAGTAGTTAACCCCTTGAACAAAGAAGAACTGTTTGGTAATCTCAGATTTGCCTAGCCTAGCCACCAAAGTAGGTCGAGTTTGGTGTCTTGCTCAATTGGACCAGAGCAAGAAAAGTATCTGTAATCTGCGACCAGGCCAAGAAGAGAATCTGTTGTCTATACGTAGTGTCTCCTTAAGACGCCATTGCAACCATCATAGGTGGAGACAACCGTGAGGAACAAGCCTCTCTAGCGAGGTCTGGCCTAGTACCATTACCTTGATATCCACACCCAATAAAATTTGCTTATAATGCTTTAAGTTCTAAAGTCTCACTGGTCATGATGCTGGATTGTAAGGAAGTAATTTTCATACATCCAAATGGTTTATGTTCATCATCCATACAATGAATGCTAAGCAATGATTTTAAAATACTGTACTGTACAGTAATAATGTAATGCACAGTATTTCGATGGGACGAAAATGGCTTTTCCTGATACCTTAAACTGTTAATCAGTAATAAAAGTACAGTAATAAAACTTGTATAAGCAAATGACACTCCAGAACTAATTGTCTGCTCTCCCATTTTCTTCTTTCTTCCCACGTTATCCCAACATTAAGGGGTCGGTTGCCTATTGCTCCCTGTCCATTGCATTCTATCAAAGGAATCCTTTTCCACCAAACCCCTTCTCTCCATATCATCCTTTAGTTTATCTCGTCATCTAATTCTCTGCCTTACTCTTGATCTTTCCACTCTAACAGGTTCCTCCCAAGCCCTCCACATTCCCTCCCCACAACAATCGTGCACCATATCAGTCGTGACACACTCATCACCTCTGTAATCTTTACTTCTTCTGTCATTCTTCTTATTTTATCTTTTTCCAATCTTTCAAGCAATGATTTTCCCACAATTAATCTTACCATTCTCATCTCTTTTCTCGTTACCTACCTCCACTTCTCCACGGCTGCTTTTATCCTATTCTCAACTTCAGCCTCACATCCTCCTTCCTGACTTATCTAAATTGTTCTAACGGTTTTATAACCGAGCCTCTACTTTCATGTAAGGCTATCCAGTCTCTACCTTCCTTGCTGCTCACCAGAACCTCAGTCTTACCAACATTTACCCTCAACCCACTTTTTTCCACATTCTCCTGCCACTCTCTAACTCTTCTCTTAAGTTATCCCCATTTTCAGTAATAATCACCAAGTCATCTGCACATAGCAACTCGGCTCTCTCCTGCTTTACAAATTCCAAATAATTATTATGGATCTCAGTGGGAGACTAGGTTTTGGGGTTAGATGGGGCAAAATATACTAGTGTAGCAAATATGACAAATTCGTAGATAATTTGTATTTTTCCTAACTATACAAACCTTAGCTATTTATTAGGGGTTATACTTTCGGCAGAGCTGAAATGACGAGCCATTAAAATTTAGCGAGGATTAACTACCCACACCGTTAGTTAACCGGGGGTGGGGGGTGGGGGGTTAGCTTGCTACCACTACCGTTCACACACCTCTGATTTACCTCACTTTGCTTGGAGGAAGGACTTCAAGGGGGATAGGGCTGGCGGGCAAGTTTGTATAGATAGCTAAGGTTTGTATAGTTAGGAAAAATACAAATTATCTACGAATTTGTCATTTGTTCTGTAACTGGAATACAAACCACACTATTTATTAGGGGTGACTCACCCATTAGGAAGGGTGGACGTCCCTGCCAATCTGGTTTTTGGCTTTACCAGGGGGCTCCTATCAATCTTAGTACTGTACTCAAAAATAAGGAATCCCTGCCCTCGCTAAAACCTTGCTACACAAGGTGCGCGGCCTACGCAGGCTGTGTTGAGACATGCAGAAGTGTGACTGTCTAGGTAAAGTTATTCCGAGTCTATGTAGGAAAAACCTAATGTAACCAAGACTTTCCCAATACCACATCACCAGGGTATGTTGACGCAACAGTATTAGCTTAACACTAGGTACACAAGGGAGCATGGTTTACCTGCAGTGGTTTGAGGTCAGCTTATCCAGAGAACCCAGGATGCTGCTTTCCCCACGAGAGGGTAGGATGAAGAAAAGAATAAGAGCCAGTCAAATCTTTTCATTCACGCAGACTAAAACTGGGTAACAGTGCCCTCAACCTTCTGCTACTTGTCCAATAAGGAGCTTGAGGTATACAACCAGCTGTTGTGCAGCCACCACTGGACCGATAGAGATCGTATCGAGTTCCTGTGGGTCACGTCTTGCAGGAGAAAGGTTGTGAAAGTCACCTGGAACATTCACATCCTTTCTTGTAAAACCTGCGTCACTGAGTAATCTGCTAAGAAGGACCAGGGGCATAGCTATGCCGCTGACATCATGAGTCGTCATGTTGAGATGATGTTTTGGTGATACTCCTCTAGTCTCTCCCAGTGGTGATGACAAGAGAAGGGACCAGGGTGGGCTGTTGCCGTTTCCTTAAGGTAGAGTCTCATACCTTTCTCTGGGTATAGTAACGGATGATCTGGATTGTCCGTTACCGAGTGGAGACTTGTGTAGGAACCATCACCTCTGGAGACTGTGTCTGGCGACATACTCAGGGACAAAACTGAACATTACATTTTGCCCTTCTCATTAATGGGCAATGTGGAAAGAGAGACCATGAAGTTCGTTGACTCGTATGGTTACTGTCAGTGTGTGTAGGAACATTGTCTTCTTAATTCAGGTGAAAATTTGTTGCCTGGTGAAGTGGAACATAAGGAGGTCTCTTTAGAGATTGGAGAATTTGAACCATGTTCCGAGAGGAAGGTCTTAATTCCGACAGGAGAAAGGCAAGTTGTAAGTCCGTATGAGTTAGGAAAGGTCTATGGATGAGAGGATATCCCTTCCTTTCAGTTTGAAGGTGAAGGATCAAGGTTGAGTGATCATCTTTACCCGTCAAAACTGAACAGGAGGTCTTTTCCTCTAATATATATACTCGATGATTCCGCTATTGCTGGAATAGAGGTATCGAGTGGAAAGAGACACTTTCCCATGACACCAACCACACAAGATGTTATACTGCCTGGTAGACTGATGCTGAGGAATTCCTCAGATATCTAGACAACCTTTTCGCAAAAGAGGTACTGGGTAGTCTCCAGGTGTACAATCATAGCAAAGCTATAGCTTGAGGTAGGTGTCGAAGAGGATTGACTGAGAGGTGCAAAAGGTTTGGAAACCATTCTGCGTAAGGCCCTAGCGGAGCTAGGAGAGTCCTTGAGAGGCTGACTGATGTTCTAGCCTTCTTGAGTGCCCTTCTCCAGACAAAACAGGGACGAGATGTAAACGTCATTGTTGTACCCACCGTTGTTGGCCTGTTTTTTGCCAGAGAGTCTTGAGGTGTAGGGCAGGGGAGCAACGGCAGCCTGAGGTTCAGGAGCGTTGCGAACAGATACCTAGTTGGAAGACCCCGTAAAGTCGGGACTTTGTTGGCTACAAGGCGATCCAAAGACCATTCTGTATACCTTATCTGAGATGCTGTGCACAGATTATCGGCGAGCACATTCCTTTAGTCTGGCTGATAGTGGCACCAAATGGACTTTGGCCCATCTTAGTGTTTATACTGTTGGATGGGAAGAGGCTAAGAGCAAGTTCCTTCTTGTTTGCCGATGTGAGCCTCTATGTGGTGTGTCGTATTGTCGCCCATCACATCACTGAGTGGTCTGTTAGGAACCGATGAGGCTGCTGAAGGACCGGAAAGTTGGCCTTCTTCTCTTAAGAGATTTAAGTGAAGGTACTTTCGGACTCTGTCCAGAGGGTTGAGGTCGTGTGGTGCAGCATTATGGTCCCTCCTCTCTTCTTTTGATGTGTTCTACACACAGCATCAAGTCCGAGGGGTGTGGAAGGATGAGAAGGTTATACCGCTCTGTAGATTCTCGACTGACACCCATCCCTTGAGGTTCGTCCAAACTTCTGGTCCCATGGGGGTCAGAATGTGTGGTGGATTGAGGGCCTGATTCCAGTCAGACTCAAGTCACTCTGGGATGGGAGTTCTTCTCGTTTTGTGGACTGGCAGCTAAGTCTCCTGTCCCCGGAATCTCTTCCTGGGGAGATGCGTGGACGTTCTCCCGGGGTGCAGCTGGATCCGGACGAATTCGAGAAGAAGACTTCGGAATCGTCTTGGAGTCTTTAGGTTCCCTCCTGGGCGGGATACACGACCCCAACAAAGAGGTCTGGAAGGCGCCTTCCACGCAAGACGATTCCCCTCCACGAGGAGACGACTCCCCCCTTGGTGCCGAGGGGGAGACCGCTACCTCACTGGATTCTCCTGAGGACGGAAAAGCCTCGTCTTCAGGAGAAGGAGAAAGCGCCTGCGAAGGGGATGGAGCCTTCCTGACAGACCTCTTAGGAACCAGCTTCTCCCCGGGAGAAGTCACCACGAAGTCCACTCCTCTCCTTCTCTTCAGCGGGGGCGAGGCCGCCGTTGGCTTGTGTCCTTGAGCGGCGAGTGCCAGCTTCATAGCCTTCACTAACGCCCGCATCAGAGGACCAAACCAAGACTGCCGAGACACAGACAGAGTCCGAAATTCCCGCTGGAGGGAAGGGGATCGGGCGATCCTTCGTAGTGGACACCACTGGACCTGCCTGTAAGGAAAAAGGGGAAGAAAGTTGTTCTGACCTCTCTGATGGGTCTTCCCTATCCTGAAAAAAAGACCTGCGCTTAGGCGGGGCGATCCTGATTGTGGTCTGGCGACACGCGTCCCTGCTGCTGTCGCGAGCTGCGGAATCCGACGCGAACGGGGGTCGTGCTGACGCTCGTGCGTAGGCGACACTTAAGAGTCGCGCGTGAGAGGCTGTTGAAGCGCGGGCGCGCAATCGCGTGGAGACAATCGAGCGCGGGAGCGGTCGCGCGCAGGCGAACGATCGCGTGGGCGTGTAGGCGCGTGGGCGAGTAAGCACGCGAGCGCGAGGGTGAGCTGGCGAGTGAGCGTGTTGACGCGTTGGCGCGTGGGCAAACGAGATCGCTCCGACGACCGCTGTCGATGGTGTCCAGGGGACCTGTAACGCGTGGGAGATCGATGACGAGCAGGCGATCGATGGCACGTTGGTGAACGCTGGCGCGTAGGCGAGCGATGGCGCATTGGCGACCGATGGCGCGTAGAACGCGCAGGCGAGCGACCGCACAAAGTGGCGCGTCGGCGAGGGAACGCGTTGGCGCGTGGGCGAACGAGATCGCTCCGACGACCGCTGTCGATGGTGTCCAGGGGACCTGTAACGCGTGGGAGATCGATGGCGAGCAGGCGATCGATGGCGCGTTGGTGAACGCTGGCGCGTTGGTGAACGCTGGCGCGTAGGCGAGCGATGGCGCGTTGGCGAGCGATGGCGCGTAGAACGCGCAGGCGAGCGACCGCGCAAGGGCGAGCTGGAAGAAGGAGACACATGTCTCTCCAGATCCTCTGGGTGCCAACGCATAGGAGAGCGCTTGCGCGCAGGCGAAAAATCACGCGGGCGGTCAGGAGATCGCCAATGTTCAGGGGATCGCTGACGCGCTGGGGACCGTTGACGCGCAGGAGATCGCTGACAAGCAGGCGAACGTTGACGCGTCTGTGATCGCTGGCGAGCAGAAGGGTGGCGCGTGGAATCCTGTGTGGGAGCTGCCGGCGCGTTGTGCAAAGGCGAACGTTCACGAAAGGCCTCAGGAACAGGAGGAGCGTGGGCACGAGGTTGTACAGTAGACTTAGAAGTACGCGTAGGCGACCGCGAGCGTTGTTGCGCTGGAACAGGCTGACGAACAGGATCGCGAGTCCTTGTCCAAGACCTGAACCGAAGTTCTAGGTCGCGCGGGCGATCATGGGCGCACAGGGCGCGTATCAGGAACTGGGAGCGCAGGTGCGCTCTGACAGGCAGGAGATCTAAAGCGCTCAGGAGACCGATGGCGCACTGGGCGCACAACAGGAACAGCAGGATGTTCGGAGTCCTTAGGAGAACGCTGGCGAGCAGTGGGGCGACGATCATCAGGAGAGCGCTGACGAACAGGAGAGCGCTGGCGATCAGGAGAACGCTGACGAGCAGGAGAGCGCCTGTGCGCTAACTCTGCAGAAGGGTGCGCAGGGGAACCCTGACGTGCAAGGGAAGCACCCACACCGTGGGAGGCAACCCTTTGCCCCGAAGGGACCGTTGCCCGTCGGATGACGAGGTCAGACTGCTGTCCATCTGCACCAGGGGCGGAAGGTCTGGAAGGCGTTGGAGAACGAGATCGATCCCCTGAGAGGTCTAAGGAGGCAGGAGCTGCAGGCTGCTTACGGCGAGAAGAGGAAGGAGGCAAAGATTCAAAAAGGCGCCTCTTAGCACCCTGATAGGGAGACGGGAGGCCCTTACGACGTAGCGGACGGTGAGCCTACGGCGAAGGCGGCCACGAGGGGGGTCGTCAGGATCATCCGTCCTCTGGAGGGGAGTCTCAGTCAAAGCGCTCCCCCGAGAGGGAGGCTTGGCAGAAGCAGAGCCCGTGGGACTCCCCTACCCCTAGAAGGATGTACAGAAGGGGGAGGAGAGCCTTCAGCAACCGCAGAGGTTTGCCCCGACCCGTCGAAAGCCTCTGTCACCACAACGTCGACGTTAGACAGAGGATCCACCTCTGCTATCACCGGCGACTGCTTAACAGCGGCCCCCAACTGGACAAGGTCAAACAGGGCTTCCTTGGAGGGCAGGCCCTTCAGCCCCAAGGAAGCCCAAAGCTGAAAGAGATCATCATGAGACAAAGAATCATTATCAACAACCTCCCCCAGGGGAGGAGGGGGAGCCGCCCCGCTATGGGAGGCGACGCCCTCTCCCCCAACCCAAGGTCGGGAAACAGAACTAGGGCCTGCGCTCCCACTCGGCGGTCTCTCCTTCGGAGCCGGACGAGGGGGAGTTTCGGAGGAGGTTTGGGCGACGGAAGAAGAGTCCCGGGAGCCTTCCTCCTTCAAGGCAACCCCTGAAGGAGAACGGTCTCTCTTGGACTTCTTCTTACACCGGCGGCCAAACTTCTCCCACTGGGAAGCAGACCACTCCCTACACTCACTACAAGTATTCTCTCTGTCATACCGTCTGCCTCGACACTGCGGGCAAAGGGTGTGAGGATCGGTATCCACCCCAGACATGAAAGTACCGCAAGGGCGACCAGCAATACCAGGGCACTTGTGCATGATGGATATCCAAGGGTGAGGCCAACTTCAAACACACACAAGCTGAGGAAAAACAAAAAAGATTAAGGCTGTCAAACGAGGACGATGGACAGACACGTCTGTTCATCGCTGGAGCCAAAAGTGAAGTGAAGCAAATCCCCGGTGAGTAGGGGGGAGGGATAGCAAGCTACCCCTTCCCCTACCCCCCGCTAACTAGCGTGGGGGTAGTTAACCCTCGTTAAAAACTATTGGCTCGTCATTTCAGCTACGCCGAAAGTAAACCCAATGTAAATAGCGTGGTTTGTATTTCGGTTACGGAACAAACAACTGTTTTGATATACAACAATGGTAATGGAACGAATAGAATTCGTATGTCAAGGTTCCACTGGATATACATGTATAAGAAAAAGTAAGTTAAAAGACAAAAATTAATGGCAGTCCAGAATAGGTGAGGAGGGAGAGCGGAAACAACCACTCTCCATCCGGGCCAAAAGTGAAGTGAGGTAAATCACAGGTGTGTGAATGGGAGTGGTAGCAAGCTAACCCCCCCCCCCCCCAACTAGCGGTGTGGGTAGTTAACCCTCGCTAGATTTTAATGGCTCATCATTTCAGCTGCCAAGAGTATAACCCCTAATAAATAGCGTGGTTTGTATTCCAGTTACAGAACAAACAGTACAGTAGTTAACCCCTTGGGTGAAGAAGAATTGTTTGCTAATCTCAGTGTTGTCAGGTGTATGAGGACAGAGGAGAATCTGTGTATGTGTAGGCAGAGGGAAAGTGAACCGTAACTAGAGAGAAGGATCTAATGTACTGTCTGGCCAGTCAAAGGTAATAGATAGAATAGTATGCCTGAATGTACTCTCAAGCAAGAGAACTCTAACCGAAGACAGGAGAACTCTTAACCCAAGGTAGTGGAAGACCATGGTACAGAAGGTATAGCACTACCCAAGACTAAGAGAGCAATGTTTTGATTTTAGAGTGCCTTTCTCCTAGAAGAGCTGTTTACCATAGCTAAAGAGTCTCCTCTACCCTTACCTAGAGGAAAGTAGCCATTGTACATAAGCTGGCGAAAGTTATCCTACACTTAGATTATTCACCCATATCCACATTTTGACAAACATCACAACAGTATATTCGTACTGTATGTAATAAGAGTTAAGTAATGACGCAGTCAGATAAGACAATGTCAGCAGTCCCCCTAGGGCAGGGGGCCATCACAAGGAATCACATTTGTCTTCCCAGCCGTGAGTCGCTGTAGGTGGCATGTCTTCTCTTGTACTGCAGGGTACAAAAACGGACGTCTGCATCAAGAGCCTGAAATAGTCAATATCTGATATTTTGGAAAAATTGCATCCCTTTTAGTAAGGAATCATTTCTAGTTGCTTTAAATACAGTACTGTATAGTTTACATAATTGTCATAAAGTATTTGGTGAAATAGTGACAGAATTACTTTCAAAATTCTAATATTTACTTATTTTTATTTTCAATATTATAGTATTGTTGCCATATCATCATTATTATTATTATTATTAAAGTACAGCAGTAAAAGACCCTATTTATGTCTATTTGAATAAATGAATGATTGATAATTATTTGGCATCATAACATCAATGGTAATTAGAAACTTGAGAAAAAACAAAGTGAAAATAAAAAAAAAAAAATCCTAAAAGTAATTCGTATTTTCCTAAACGTACAAACCAGAGTCATTTAATAGGACACTGATTCGAGCACAGCTGGAACTTGGCTGTTAAAACTCATAATGAGGTATCGGCAGTAGCCAGAAATTAGCGGCCGGTGGTGGAAAACCCTCCGCCACCCTGAGGGTATTCTGGAAGTCGGGTAATGCTATGTATGCTGCTTTCATATCTAAGTAGTTTATACCAAACTTGTTCTCTGGTGTCCATAATCATGACACTTTTTTCCCTTTGAAGATGGATAGCTTTTGGTGAGAAGCATCCGAGAACCGGAAGAAGTCTAACGGATGGGCCTGTACAAATTTTATGGCCAACTATTCTTTTTAATCCAACAGGAAAGGTTTAACTTTACATCATATGGAATTCTCAATAGAGCAGATGAAGAGCCAGATGATTGGGACAACTGGCTCTTTAACGCCCACTGCACTGATCGCAGATGCATTTTTCCGAAGAGCACTAACTTTACTGGAGAAGCTAGATGTACAAGAAGTTTCTGTTAAAGGTGAGTACTTGTTGAAGTCGTCTATAACATTTACAAAACTTCCAGAAGACAAAAATTACTGCCGGATCTTTGCTCAGACTACATCTATAACCTTTAAAACCTTAATAGATAACTAAAATTAAAGTCAAATCTTTACTCTGGATTCTGTCTGCGGATGAAAATACAGTACTCTGGCTTCGACAGAGTATAGGTCCTTGCCAAGGTACCAATGACGACACTGCTGTTTAAGACTTGAGTCCCCATAATTTAGCCTGATCCCCAGATCTCAGCAAAATTTGAGATCCTCAATGAGGATCAGTCGAGACTTTGAGTACGCCAGTAACAGTCACTCGTCCAGGTAATGTAAGACTCTGATTCCCATGGCGTGTGCCCAAGAGACCAGAGTGAAGACCTATGGAGCTGTTGACAGGCCCAAACACAGCTCTTTGAAACGGTAAAGCTTTCCTTGAAAGGAGAACAGGAAACACTTAATTGACCCCAAGTAGACTTGGATCTGGAAGTATACGTTCAGTAGGTCTATGGACAAAAGGAAGTCGTTAAGACGAACTGCCTGGATAACTGCGCTTGGAGTTTCCATCTTGAATAAGGTCTGTAAAAAGAACCTGTTTAAGCGGGAAAGATCTATGATGGGTCTCCAACATCCCATCAGTTTCTCCATTAGGAAACGGTTGCTCAAAAAAACCTAGAGATCCTTCTAGATTTTCTTGATAGCATTCGTCTCCGTCCTCTTTAGCATATCTCGCAAGAGAAGGTCTCTCCAGGAACCCATCGAAGCCTTGATCAGAGAGGGGATACAGTCCATGAACGGGACGCAATACCCTGAACGGAGCACTTCTACCGCCAAAGGTTCTTCCCTGTCAGTCTGCTGCCTTGTCCAATGGTGGTAGCTGGGGGACCTGCCATCCCTAATGGTTACCTCTATATCCTAGGTTCCTCATAATCGAGAGATAGCCTCTACATCGAAAGGAAGTTGAGGGAACTGACTGTCTTTACTATTGTTGAGCCCGGTCTGGTTTAGGGAGAAGACGATACTGGGGAGCCTATTTCATTGGGGATGGTCTAGGCATGGTATGAGGAGCTGATAAACATGATGCAGCTGCTCTTCTTCAAAAACGACGCCTGGCTAGATTTTTCTACTGTTGCAGCCATTATGCAGGTGGAAAAAGTTGGATGGTCTATAACACTGGCATTCCTTGGTGTTATAGTGTCTGTAGCCATCATTTATCGGGTGAAGTTTGCCGCGACAGCTTCCCTCCTTTTTAGGACATAATTACCACAGAGAAAAGCGCACTCGTGAAGCATAAACTCCAGAGCTTTTACCCCAAACCGGACAAGTTCTTCACAATGCTTCCGGACATCTGGTTCCGAAAGGTTCTTGGATACTGCATATTAAGACACTGCTCCTCATATAGCTGCAGCAGATAAGAAGCTGTTTGATGGATCAGCCGCTCCTAGGGGGTACCCTGTAAAAGGCCAGCCACGTCTGGGTCAATAGGCAAAGGGTTAGGATGTGCTCCCGTAGATACGTAAAACCTATACAGTACAGTACTGATGGGACAGTGCAGGCGGAGATAGTATCATTATTATTATTATTATTATTATTATCATTACTTGTTACGCTACAACACTAGTTTGAAATGCAGGATGCTATAAGCCCAAAGCCTCCAACAGGGAAAATAACCCAGTGAGGAAGGGAAACAAGGAAATAAACTATATACGCTAGTCTTGACATCTACTAGACCTCAGGGAGTTTTCTGCATCTAAAATTTGTTTATTCAGCAAAGCTAAAGTGTCCTTAGCTTGCTTCAATAGGGGATTGTCAAACTCATAACAGGCACTTTGAGGTTTGAAGGGCCTGGAGAAATGTATAAGCCAGGACACTGATTGGGTAGGTTCTTGGTTGGGAATGAGCTTAGTGCTCTTATTCCTTTCTGGAGATCTGGAATATTCATATCAATACTCTCTGGGGACACTGGTTCATAATTAGATGGCAGAGCAATAATCAATTCTGTACTTCTCATTTGGTCTGTGTCTATGCTAAGCATAAGATGTCACAGTATCCAGTCGTCCAGATACAAGGAGGTTCTGACGCCTCTTGAGTACAGTATGCTCGCTACATTTAACATAAGCTTCGTGAAAATTAGAGGAGCGTTGCTGAGGCCGAAACATAAGGCCCAAAACTGGAAGACTTCCTTCCTGTAAACAAACCTCAGGTAACGCTTGAAACTCGGATGAATTGGGATATGAAAGTAAGCGTCCTGGAGGTCTAAAGAGACCATCCAGTTGCCCTTTCTTACTGCTGCTAGCACAGTCTTCGAAGTCTCCATGGAGAACTTTGTCTTCTGAATGTAGTCGTTGAGGGCACTTACATCCAGGACTGGTCTCCAACCCCCCGAGTTCTTGGGAACCAGGAATAGGCGGATGTAGAACCCTGGTGACCGCAAGTCTCGCACCCTCTCTACTGCCTTCTTCTCCAACAAGAGAGACATTTGGAGATGCATAGCCTGCCTCTTTGACTCCTCTTTGTATCTGGGAGAGAGATCCACCGGATCTAAAACTAACGGAGGTTTCATTATGAAAGGAATCTTGTATACCTCCTTCAGAACAAGTACGGACCAAGGGTCTGCTCCCCTTCTCTCCCAAGCTTGCCAGAAGTTGTTCAGTCTGGCTCCTACTGCTGTCTGAAAGCGAAAGCAGTCAGACTCTGCTTTGCCCAGGTCTGGATCCTTTCCTTCTTGCTCTCCTCCCGTTGGGTCTGGAGCTACCCCTACTGACACACTTCCCTCAAAAAGGCTGTGAAAACTGGGGGAATGGAGTTTCTTCTTTCGGTTTGCGGCTAGTAAAGGAAGTCGGTAGGACCTTCCTTGCAGTCTTTGAGACTAAATCTTGAGTGGCTTTCTGGGTCAAAGCAGAAGCAACCTCTCTCACTAACTCCTGAGGAAACAGAGAGGGAGAAAGAGGTTCATACAGCAACTCAGATTCTGGAAGGGTGTGACCCCCATGGAAAGAAAAGAATACATTTGTGTTCTTTTCTTAAGAACCCCAGCTGAGAATAGGGCTGCCAACTCATTAGAGCCGTCTCTAACGGCTTTATCCATACATGATATAAAGTGGATAAAACTATCAGTGTCAGTATCTTTTAGGGTTGAAACTTTCTTCCCCAAGGCTCCCAGAGTCCAATCCAGAAAGTTGAAAACCTCAAAGGATCTGAAGACGCCTTTGAGAAGATGATCGAGTTCAGAAGTAGACCATAGAATCTTGGTCCTTCTCATGACCGACCGACGAGGAGATTCTACTAGGCTTGAAAAGTCTCCCTGGGCAGAGGCAGGAACTCCCAAGCCAAGAACTTCTCCCGTCTCGTACCACACGCTTGACCTGGAGGCTAATCTAGCTGGAGGAAAAGAAAAGGCTGTCTTGCCTTGGTCTTTTTTGGACTGCATCCAGTCTCCCAACATCCTTAAGGCTCTCTTCGATGACCGAGAGAGAACCATCTTAGTGAAAAGTGATTCCTTCGCTGCCTTCCCTAGGGTAAACTCCGAAGGAGAGGAACGTGGAGCAACAGGAAAAAAATGGTTTGGAAATTCTTTCGTAAATACTTTCATAATCCTCTTAAGATCAACTGAATGATGAAGGGTCTTAGGCTCTTCTCCCTCCGAGAATTCTTCTAAAAGCTCAGCAGGGGAAAGGTGACCATCAATCTCTTTCTCCGATAAAACTCTAATTGAATTAGAGACGTCTTGCAGAACTAGAGGAGACTCCTTATGGGCCTGACTTCTGTCATCCACAGGTGCAGGGTCATCCAGTCCGGCGTCACGTTGATCCAACGCTCAACGCTCACAAAGAAGACGCTCGCGATCATTACGATCGGAACTAAGGCGCCCACGATCTTGACGCTCGGTACGACTGGTGTTCTCATGATGTCCGAGGCTCTTACCCTCGGCGTCACGTCCGACTGATTGACGTTCAACATCTGCTAGACGCTTGGCGTCACGTTTTCCTTGACGCTCGACGTCACGTCTAACTTGACGCTCGGCGCCACGTTTAGCTGCTTGGCGATCGACGTCACGCTTGGTCGCTTGACGTTCGGCGTCACGCCTGGACGCTTGAAGTTTGGTGTCAAGTGGATCAGGGTCTCGACGTTTCACAGAAACCTTATCACATCCTTCAGCGCCGTGTTTAACTGCTTGATGCTTGGAAAGCTGTCCGTCGTCAAGCGCCTCTTGACTAACCGCCTTACGACGCTTAGCGTCGTTGCGAAGTTTCCCGGCGGTCGGGATCTTGGCGAGCCACTCTTTTGTCCGTAGGTTGATACGTTTGCATAAAAGAAGAGAATTGCTGCTGCATATCTTGCAGCATACTCAAATTCGGGTCAACTTGTGGTTTTCCAGGACAAGTTACTTCCACAACAAACTCGCCTTCTTCGTCGCTCATGTAATGCGCCGAGTGTCCAGAAGACGACAACCAGTCTGACGGTGGCGGCGAAGCATGAACTGAAGTGATACCAGACTCAGGAACTAGATCTGCAACAGGCTGGACTTGACGTTTGTCAGACTCCGACATCCTATCAGGACGTTTAGCAGGAGAACCTTCTACAGAAGAAGGAAAACACTCTGGACTGCTCCAATAGCTACAACCAGGCGCTTGCGGTGCCAAGGTGCGACGCTGACCTACTGCATCCATTTTCCTCTCAAGAGGTCTGGAAGCCTGACGCCAGCCTCGGCTGGGCGCTGCGTCATCCGAAGATGAGGTAAACACTTTAACCTCACCTTTCCCATGGTGAGGGCTAGCGTCCCGTGAAGCGTCAACAGGTACGCTCGAGGGGACATCTGCTCGAGCGATAACACCTCTTGTTCCCTTTCGCCGATCGACATTCCTTCTCCCAGGGGTTGGGGAGCTTGGAAGAGGTCTAAGGCTAGGTGAACGACAGGTCCGAGCAGACGGTGCACTTTTCGCACTGACACTTTTTAATTGATCAACATCGGACATAAGCTGGTTCCTGTCCGCAGCAAGCGATTCCACCCTAACGCCCAGGGCTTGAATAGTGACCATCATGTCCTTTAGCGTAGGCTCAGCGGTAGCAGTAGTGGGATCTGAAATTACCACTACAGGGGAAGGATTAGGTTCAATGATACGGGAAGAGGACAATTCTCTAGACCGAGAAGAACTACGTCTAATTCTGTTTCTCTGAAGTTTACGAGTGTAGCGGTCAAATTCCAGCCACTCACTCTCAGACAACAAAACACAATCGTCACACCGATCCCCCAACTCACATACTTTACCCCTACATTTAAAACAAATTGAGTGGGGATCAATAGAGGCTTTAGGATGCCGGGTCTTACACCCTTTCACACACTTTCTATAAGCGGGAGAAGGGTCGGCCATTATGAATATTTAAAAAGAGAGATCAAAATGAGCAAGGGTCAAAATAATCAAAATCAATAAAGCTTCAAGAGAATCCGAAAGCAAATCCAAACAAGCGAAAGCCAATAACCAAATTAGTAGTACATCACCAAAGATAACTGCAAAAATCCAGGTTAAATAACGAGTGAATATCCAACGATGTCGCCGGCAATGGCGGCAAGGAAGATCTGAGGAATCATGGAATGGTTCCAGGTACCTCGCGAGAGAGGGCGCTGGTGGTACACCTGGCTACTCAATCTGTGATTGCCGCGAGTTTTCAATTTCTGCCGGATGTCAGGGACTAAAGCTATTTTTATATAACCACCAGGTAAGTCTGATGTTTAAAAGTTAAAATTACAACTATAATTTCACTAAAAATAATTGAGACAAACAATCAGAAGAGCAACCTAACCCGCGAACAGGACAGGAGCTCTTCCCAATAGTACACTATTGTTGAAAGGTGAACGACCTTGGGAAGAGAAAGACCATAGAAGCCCCATTCCCTTCCCTCAGTAATCCATGTTTCCCGTAGGAAAAGGGAAAAGGCGAAGACAATAGTTGGATGAAAAGGGTCCAGATGATGATTCCCCTGCGGCGGCCGAGTTAACGGTTATATGCCGACGGGAAGACCGATGGACCAAAGAGGGAGATGTCGTTCCCCAAGAAGTGGAACTGTGCTGGCCTTGTTCCGGTGCTAATGTACGCAAGTGTCGTTGTCGTATATGCATCACACGCACAGCACAAACACTGAAAAGGAAACTTATTACATTTCTATACACACATATATACATAAACATTAAGAATGTTTTCATATATATACATGTATAAGAAAAAATAAGTTAAACGACAAAAATTAATGGCAGTCCAGAATAGGCGAGGAGGGAGAGCGGAAACAACCGCTCTCCATCCGAGCCAAAAGTGAAGTGAGGTAAATCACAGGTGTGTGAATGGGAGTGGTAGCAAGGTACCCCCCCTACCCCCCACTAACTAGCGGTGTGGGTAGTTAACCCTCGCTAAATTTTAATGGCTCGTCATTTCAGCTCCCCCGAAAGTAAAACCCCTATTAAATAGCGTGGTTTGTATTCCAGTTACGGAACAAACAGTACAGTAGTTAACCCCTTGGGTGAAGAAGAATTGTTTGCTAATCTCAGTGTTGTCAGGTGTATGAGGACAGAGGAGAATCTGTGTATGTGTAGGCAGAGGGAAAGTGAACCGTAACTAGAGAGAAGGATCTAATGTACTGTCTGGCCAGTCAAAGGTAATAGATAGAATAGTGTGCCTGAATGAACTCTCAAGCAAGAGAACTCTAACCGAAGACAGGAGAACTCTTAACCCAAGGTAGTGGAAGACCATGGTACAGAAGGTATAGCACTACCCAAGACTAGAGAGCAATGTTTTGATTTTGGAGTGCCTTTCTCCTAGAAGAGCTATTTACCATAGCTAAAGAGTCTCCTCTACCCTTACCTAGAGGAAAGTAGCCATTGTACATAAGCTGAAAAAAGCAATCACTTTCAGGTATCCAATCCTACACCTTGATTACTCACCCATATCCACATTTTCACAAACATCACGACAGTATATTCGTACTGTATGTAATAAGATTTAAGTAATGACGCAGTCAGATGACACAATGTCGGCAGTCCCCATAGGGCGGGGGGCCATCACAAGGAATCACATTTGTCTTCCCAGCCGTGAGTCGCTGTAGGTGGCATGTCTTCTCTTGTACTGCAGGGTACAAAAACGGACGTCTGCATCAAGAGCCTGAAATAGTCAATATCTGATAATATTTTGGAATAATTGCATCACTTTTAGTAATAAATCATTTCTAGTTGCTTTAAATACAGTACTGTATAGTTTACATAATTGTCATAAGGTATTTGGTGAAATAGTGACAGAATTACTTTAAAAATTCTAATATTTACTTATCTTTATTTTCAATATTATAGTATTATTACCATATCATCATTATTATTATTATTATTATTATTATTATTATTATTATTATTATTATTATTATTATTAAAGTACATCAGTAAAACACCCTATTTATATCTATTTGAATAAATGAATGATTGATAATTATTTGGCATCAAAACATCAATGATCATTAGAAACTTGAGAAAAAACAAAATGAAAATAAAAAATAAATCCTAAAAGTAATTCGTATTTTCCTAAACGTACAAACCAGAGTTATTTAATAGGTCACTGATTCGAGCACAGCTGGAACTTGACTGTTAAAACTCATAACGAGGTATCGGCAGTAGCCAGAAATTATCGGCCGGTGGTGGAAAACCCTCCGCCACACCCTAAAGGTATTCTGGAAGTCGGGTAACGCTAAGTATGCTGCTTTCATATCTAAGTAGTTTATACCAAACTTGTTCTCTGGTGTCCATAATCCTGACACTTTTTTCCCTTTGAAGATGGATAGCCTTTGGCGAGAAGCCTCCAAGAACAGGAAGAAGTCTCAAGGAAGGGCCTGTACAAATTTTATGGCCAACTATTCTTTTTAATCCAACAGGAAAGGTCTAACTTTACATCATGTGGAATTCTCAATAGAGCAGATGAAGAGCCAGATGATTGGGACAACTGGCTCTTTAACGCCCACTGCACTGATCGCAGATGCATTTTCCCTAAGAGCACTAACTTTACTGGAGAAGCAAGATGTACAAGAAGTTTCTCTTAAAGGTGAGTACTTGTTGAAGTCATCTATAACATTTACAAAACTTCCAGAAGACAAAAATTACTGCCAGATCTTTGCTCAGACTGCATATATAACCTCTAAAACCTTTATAGATAACTAAAATTACAGCCAGATCTTTACTCTGGATTCTGTCTGCGGATGAAAATACAGTACTCTGGCTTCGACCGAGTCTAGGTCCTTGCCAAGGTACCAATAACGACACTAATGTTTAAGACTTGAGTCCCCATAATTTAGCCTGATCCCCAGATCTCAGCAAAATTTGAGATCCTTAATGAGGATCAGTCGAGCCTTTGAGTACGCCAGTAACAGTCACTCGTCCAGGTAATGTAAGACTCTGATTCCCATGGCGTGTGCCCAAGAGACCAGAGTGAAGACCTATGGAGCTGTTGACAGGCCAAAACACAGCTCTTTGAAATGGTAAAGCTTTCCTTGAAAGGAGAACAGGAAACACTTGATTGACCACAACTAGACTTGGATCTGGAAGTATACGTTCAGTAGGTCTATGGACAAAAGTAAGTCGTTAAGACGAACTGCCTGGATAACTGTGCTTGGAGTTTCTGTCTTGAATAAGGTCTGTAAAAAGAAACTGTTCAAGCGGAAAAGATCTATGACGGGTCTCCAACATCCCATAAGTTTCTCCATTAGGAAACGGTTGCTCAAAAAAACCTAGAGATCCTTCTATGATTTTCTTGATAGTATTCGTCTCTGTCCTCTTTAGCACATCTTCTCGCAAGAGAAGGTCTCTCTGGGAACCCATCGAAGCCTTGATCAGAGAGGGGATACAGTCCATGAACGGGACGCAATACCCTGAACGGACCACTTATAACGCCAAAGGTTCTGCCCCGTCAGCCTGCTGCCTTGTCCAATGGTGGTAGCTGGGGGATCTGCCATCCTTAATGGTTACCTCTACATCCTAGGTTCCTTAAAATCGAGAGATAGCCTCTGCATCGAAAGGAAGTTGAGGGAACTGACTGTCTTTTCTATTGTTGAGCCCAGTCTGGTTTAGGGAGCAGATGATGCTGGGGAGCCTATTTCATTGGGGATGGTCTAGGCATGGTATGAGGAGCTGATAAACATGATGCAGCTGCTCTTCTTTAAAAACGATGCCTGGCTAGATTTTTCTACTGTTGCAGCCATTATGCAGATGGAAAAAGTTGGGTGGTCTATAACACTGACATTCCTTGGTGTTATAGTGTCTGTAGCCATCATTTATCAGGTGAAGTTTGCCGCTTCCCTCCTTTTTAGGACATAATCACCACAGAGAAAAGCACACTGGTGAAGCATAAACTACAGAGCTTTTACCCCAGAACGGACAAGTTCTTCACAATGCTTCCGGACATCAGGTTCCGAAAGGTTCTCGGATACTGCATATTAAGACACTGCTCCTCATATAGCTGCAGCTCCTAAGTCCTGCCGTTCTGCAGCAGATAAAGAAGCTGTTTGATGGATCAGCCGCTCCTACGGGGTACCCGGCAAAGGGTTAGGATGTGCTCCCGTAGATACGTAAAACCTATACAGTACAGTACTGATGGGACAGTGCAGGCGGAGATAGTATCATTATTATTATTATTATCATTATTACTTGTTACGCTACAACACTAGTTTGAAATGCAGGATGCTATAAGCCCGAAGCTTCCAACAGGGAAAATAAACCAGTGAGGAAGGGAAACAAGGAAATAAACTATATACGCTAGTCTTGACATCTACTAGACCTCAGGGAGTTTTCTGCATCTAAAATTTGTTTATTCAGAGAAGCTAAAGTGTCCTTAGCTTGCTTCAATAGGGGATTGTCAAACTCATAACAGGCACTTTGAGGTTTGAAGGGCCTGGAGAAATGTATAGGCCAGGACACTGATTGGGTAGGTTCTTGCTTGGGAATGAGCTTAGTGCTCTTATTCCTTTCTGGAGATCTGGAATATTCATATTAATACTCTCTGGGGACACTGGTTCATAATTAGATGGCAGAGCAATAATCAATTCTGTAGTTCTCATTTGTTTAGTGTCTATGCTAAGCATAAGATGTCACAGTATCCAGTCGTCCAGATACAAGGAGGCTCTGACGCCTCTTGAGTACAGTATGCTCGCTACATTTAACATAAGCTTCGTGAAAGTTAAAGGAGCGGTGCTGAGGCTGAAACATAAGGCCCAAAACTGGAAGACTTCCTTCCTGTAAACAAACCTCTGGTAACGCTTGAAACTCGGATGAATGGGGATATGAAAGTAAGCGTCCTGGAGGTCTAAAGAGACCATCCAGTCGCCCTTTCTTACTGCTGCTAGCACAGTCTTTGAAGTCTCCATGGAGAACTTTGTCTTCTGAATGTAGTCGTTGAGGGCACTTACGTCCAGGACTGGTCTCCATCCCCCCGAGTTCTTGGGAACCAGGAATAGGCGGTTGTAGAACCCTGGTGACTGCAAGTCTCGCACAATCTCTACTGCCTTCTTCTCCAACAAGAGAGACATTTGGAGATGCATAGCCTGCCTCTTTGACTCCTCTTTAAGTATGGGAGAGAGATTCACCGGATTTAAAACTAACGAAGGTCTCATTATGAAAGGAATCTTGTATCCCTCCTTCAGAACAAGAACAGACTAAGGGTCTGCTCCCCTTCTCTCCCAAGCTCGCCAGAAGTTGTTCAGTCTGGCTCCTACTGCTGTCTGAAGGCGAAAGCAGTCAGACTCTGCTTCGCCCAGGTCTGGAGCCTTCCCTTCTTGCTCTCCTCCCATCGGGTCTGGAGCTACCCCTACTGACGGAATTCCCTCGAAAAAGCTGTGAAAACTGGGGGAATGGAGTTTCTTCTTTCGGTTTGCGGCTAGTAAAGGAAGTCGGTAGGACCTTCCTTGCAGTCTTTGAGACTAAATCTTGAGTGGCCTTCTGGGTCAAAGCAGAAGCAACCTCTCTCACTAACTTCTGAGGAAACAGAGAGGGAGAAAGAGGTGCATACAGCAACTCAGACTTCTGGAAGGGTGTGACCCCCATGGAAAGAAAAGAACACAATTGTGCTCTTTTCTTAAGAACCCCAGCTGAGAATGGGTTTGCCAATTCATTAGAGCTGTCTCTAACGGCTTTATCCATACATGACATGATGTGGATAAAACTATCAGTGTCAGTATCTTTTAGGGTTGAAACTTTCTTTCCCAAGGCTCCCAGAGTCTAATCCAGAAAGTTGAAAACCTCAAAGGCTCTGATGACGCCTTTGAGAAGATGATCGAGTTCAGAAGTAGACAATAGAATATTGGTCCTTCTCATGGCCGACCGACGAGGAGAGTCTACTAGGCTAGAAAAGTCTCCCTGGGCAGAGGCAGGAACTCCCAAGCCAAGAACTTCTCCAGTCTCGTACCACACGCTTGACCTGGAGGCTAATCTAGCTGGAGGAAAAGAGAAGGCTGTCTTGCCTTGGTCATTTTGGGACTGCATCCCGTCTCCCAACATTCTTAAGGCTCTCTTCGATGACCGAGAGAGAACCATCTTAGTGAAAAGTGATTCCTTCGCTGCCTTCCCTAGGGTAAACTCCAAAGGAGGGGAACGTGAAGCAACAGGAACAAAATGGTCTGGAAATTCTTCCGTAAATACTTTCATAATCCTTTTGAGACCAACTGAATGATGAAGGGTCTTAGGTTCTTCTCCCTCCAAGAATTCTTCTAAAAGCTCCGCCGGGGAAAGGTGATCATCAATCTCTTGCCCCGATAAAACTCTAATTGAAATAGAGACGTCTTGCAGAACTAGATCAGACTTGTTACGGGCCTGACTTCTGTCATCCACAGGTGCAGGGTCATCCCGTCCGGCGTCACGTTGATCCAACGCTCGACACTCACAAAGAAGACGCTCGCGATCATTACGATCGGAACTAAGGCGGCCACGATCTTGGCGCTCGGTACGACTGGTGTCCTCATGATGTCCGAGGCTCTTACGCTCGGCGTCACGTCCGACTGATTGACGTTCAGCATCTGGTAGACGCTTGGCGTCACGTTCTGCTTGGCGTCACGTTCTACTTGACGCTCGACGTCATGTCTAACTTTACGCTCGGCGCCACATTTAGCTGCTTGGCGATCGACGTCACGCTTGGTCGCTTGACGCTCGGCGTCACGCCTGGACGCTTGACGTCTGTGTCAAGTGGATCAGGGTCTCAACGTTTCACAGAAACCTTATCACGTCGTTCAGCGCCGTGTTTAACTGCTTGACGCTTGGAAAGCTGACCGTCGTCAAGCGCCTCTTGACTAATCGCCTTACGACGCTTAGCGTCAAGTTGCGAAGTTTCCCGGCGGTCGGGATCTTGGTGAGCCACTCTCTTGTCCGTAGGTTAATACATTTGCATAAAAGAAGACAATTGCTGCTGCATATCTTGCAGCATACTCCAATTTGGGTCAACTTGTGGTAGAGCAGGAAAAGTTACTTCAACCACAAACTCTCCTTCTTCGTCGCTCATGTAACGCGCCGAGTGTCCAGAAGACGACAACCAGTCTGACGGTGGCGGCGGAGCATGAACTGAAGTGATACCAGACTCCGGAACTAGATCTGCAACAGGCTGGACTTGACGTTTGTCAGACTCCAACATCCTATCAGGACGTTTAGCAGGAGAACCTTCTACAGAAGGAAAACGCTCTGGACTGCTCTAATGGCTACAACCAGGCGCTTGCGGTGACAAGGCGCGACGCTGATCTACTGCATCCATTTTCCTCTTGAGAGGTCTGGAAGCCTGACGCCAGCCCCGGCTGGGCGCTGCGTCATCCGAAGATGAGGCAAACACTTTAACCTCACCTTTCCCATGGTGAGGGCAAGCGTCCCGTGAAGTGTCAACAGGTACGCTAGAGGGGACGTCTGCTCGAGCGATAACGCCTCTCGTCCCCTTTCGCCAATCGACATTCCTTCTCCCAGGGGTTGGGGAGCTTGGAAGAGGTCTAAGGCTAGGTGAATGACAGGTCTGAGCAGACGGTGCACTTTTCGCACTGACACTTTTTAATTGATCAACATCGGACAGAAGCTGGTTCCTGTCTGCAGCAAGCAATTCCACCCTAACGGCAAGGGCTTGAATAGCGACCATCATGTCCTTTAGCGTAGGCTCAGCAGTAGCAGTAGTGGGATCTGAAACTACCACTACAGGGGAAGGATTAGGTTCAATGACACGGGAAGAGGACAATTCTCTAGACCGAGAAGAACTACGTCTAATTCTGTTTCTCTGAAGTTTACGAGTGTAGCAGTCAAATTCCAGCCACTCACTCTCAGACAACAAAACACATTCGTCACACAGATCCCCCAACTCACATACTTTACCCCTACATTTAACACAAATTGAGTGGGGATCAATAGAGGCTTTAGGAAGCCTTTCACACACTTTCTATAAGCGGGAGAAGGGTCGGCCATTATGAATATTTAAAAAGAAAGATCAAAACGAGCAAGGGTCAAAATAATCAAAATCAATAAAGGTTCAAGAGAATCCGAAAGCAAATCCAACCAAAGATAACTGCAAAAATCCAGGATAAATAACAAGTGAATATCCAACGATGTCGCCGGCAATGGCGGCAGGGAAGATTTGAGGAATCATTGAATGGTTCCAGGTACCTCGTGAGAGAGGGCGCTGGTGGTACACCTGGCTATTCAATCTGCGATTGCCGCGAGTTTTGAATTTCTGCCGGACGTCAGGGACTAAAGCTATTTTTATATAACCACAGGGTAAGTCTGATGTTTAAAAGTTAAAATTACAATTAAAATTTCACTAAAAATAATTGAGACAAACAATCGGAAGAGCAATCTAACCCTCAACCGGGACAGGAGTTCTTCCCAATAGTACACTATTGTTGAAAGGTGAACGACCTTGAGAAGAGAAAGACCGTAGTCAATCTCTGAGAGGCCACATTCCCTTCCCTCAGTAATCCATGTTTCCCGTAGGAAAAGGGAAAAGGCAAAGACAATAGTTGAATGAAAAGGGTCCAGATAATGATTCCCCTGCAGCGGCCGAGTTAACGGTTATACTGTATGCCGACGGGAAGACCGATGGACCAAAGAGGGAGAGGTCGTTCCCCATGAAGTGGAACTGTGCTGGCCTTGTTCCGGTGCTAATGTATGCAAGTGTCGTTGTCGTATATGTATCACACGCACAGCACAAACACTGAAAAGGAAACTTATCATATTTTTATACACATATATATGCATAAACATTAAGAATGTTTTCATATACAGTATATACATGTACTGTATAAGAAAAAGTAAGTTAAAAGACAAAAATTAATGGCAGTCCAGAATAGGTGAGGAGGGAGAGCGGAAACAACCGCTCTCCATCCGAGCCAAAAGTGAAGTGAGGTAAATCCCAGGTGTGTGAATGGGAGTGGTAGCAAGGTACCCCCCCTACCCCCCACTAATTAGCGGTGTGGATAGTTAACCGTCGCTAGATTTTAATGGCTCATCATTTCAGCTCAGCCGAAAGTATAACCCCTAATAAATAGCGTGGTTTGTATTCCAGTTACAGAACAAACAGTACAGTAGTTAACCCCTTGGGTGAAGAAGAATTGTTTGCTAATCTCAGTGTTGTCAGGTGTATGAGGACGGAGGAGAATCTGTGTATGTGTAGGCAGAGGGAAAGTGAACCGTAACTAGAGAGAAGGATCTAATGTACTGTCTGGCCAGTCAAAGGTAATAGGTAGAATAGTGTGCCTGAATGTACTCTAAAGCAAGAGAACTCTACCCGAAGACAGGAGAACTCTTAACCCAAGGTATTGGAAGACCATGGTACAAAGGGTATAGCACTACCCAAGACTAGAGAGCAATGGTTTGATTTTGGAGTGCCTTTCTCCTAGAAGAGCTGTTTACCATAGCTAAAGTCTCTCCTCTACCCTTACCAAGAGGAAATTAGCCATTGTACATAAGTTGACAAAAGCAATCACTTTCAGGTATCCTATCCAACACCTAGACTACTCACCCATATCCACATTTTGACAAACAGCACGTCAGTATATTCGTACTGTATGTAATAAGAGTTAAGTAATGACGCAGTCAGATAAGACAATGTCGGCAGTCCCCATAGGGCAGGGGCCATCACAAGGAATCACATTTGTCTTCCCAGCCGTGAGTCGCTGTAGGTGGCATGTCTTCTCTTGTATCGCAGGGTACAAAAACGGACGTCTGCATCAAGAGCCTGAAATAGTCAATATCTGATAATATTTTGGAAAAATTGCATCACTTTTAGTAATAAATCATTTCTAGTTGCTTTAAATACAGTACAGTATAGTTTACATAATTGACATAAGGTATTTGGTGAAATAGTGGCAGAATTACTTTCAAAATTCTAATATTTACTTATCTTCATTTTCAATATTATAGTATTATTACCATATCGTCATTCTTTTTCTTATTATTATTATTATTATTATTATTATTATTATTATTATTATTATTATTATTAAAGTAATTCAGTAAAAGACCCTATTTATGTCTATTTGAATAAATGAATGATTGATAATTATTTGGCATCATAACATCAATGGTCATTAGAAACTTGAGAAAAAACAAAGTGAAAATAAAAAATCACAAATCCTAAAAGTAATTTGTATTTTCCTAAATGTACAAACCAGAGCCATTTAATAGGTCACTGATTCGAGCACAGCTGGAACTTGACAGTTAAAACTCATAACAAGGTATCGGAAATAGCCAGTAATTAGAGGCCGGTGGTGGAAAACCCTCCGCCTCCCTGAAGGTATTCTGGAAGTCGGGTAACGCTAAGTATGCAGCTTTCATATCTAAGTAGTTTATACCAAACTTGTTCTCTGGTGTCCATAATCCTGCCATTTTTTTCCCTTTGAAGATGGATAGCCTTTGGCGAGAAGCATCCAAGAACAGGAAGAAGTCTAAAGGATGGGCCTGTGGAAATTTTATGGCCAACTATTCCTTTTAATCCAACAGGAAAGGTCTAACTTTACATCTTGTGGAATTCTCAATAGAGCAGATGAAGAGCCAGATGATTGGGATAACTGGCTCTTTAACGCCCACTGCACTGATCGCAGATGCATTTCCCCGAAGAGTACTAACTTTACTGGAGAAGCTAGATGTACAAGAAGTTTCTGTTAAAGGTGAGTACTTGTTGAAGTCGTCTATAACATTTACAAAACTTCCATTAGACAAAAATTACTGCCAGATCTTTGCTCAGACTGCATCTATAACCTTTAAAACTTTTTATAGATAACTAAAATTACAGCCAGATCTTTACTCTGGATTCTGTCTGCGGATGAAAATACAGTACTCTGGCTTCAACCGAGTCTAGGTCCTTGCCAAGGTACCAATAACGACACCGCTGTTAAAGACTTGAGTCCCCATAATTTAGATTGATCCCCAGATCTCAGCAAAATATGAGATCCTCAATGAGGATCAGTCGAGCATTTGAGTACACCAGTAACAGTCACTCGTCAAGGTAATGTAAGACTCTGATTCCCATGGCATGTGCCCAAAAGACCAGAGTGAAGACCTATGGAACTGTTGACAGGCCAAAACACAGCTCTTTGAAATGGTAAAGCTTTCCTTGAAAGGAGAACAGGAAACACTTAATTGACCCCAAGTAGACCTGGATCTGGAAGTATACGTTCAGTAGGTCTATGGACAAAAGAAAGTCGTTAAGACAAACTGCTTGAATAACTGTGCTTGGAGTTTCCATCTTGAATAAGGTCTGTAAAAAGAAACTGTTCAAGCGGGAAAGATCTATGACGGGTCTCCAACATCCCATCAGTTTCTCCAATAGGAAACGGTTGCTCAAAAAAACCTAGAGATCCTTCTATGATTTTCTTGATAGCATTCGTCTCCGTCCTCTTTAGCACATCTCGTAAGAGAAGGTCTCTCCGGGAACTCATCGAAGCCTTGATCAGAGAGGGGATACAGTCCATGAACGGGACGCAATACCCTGAATGGAGCACTTCTAATGCCAAAAGTTCTGCCCTGTCACCCTGCTGCCTTGTCCAATGGTGGTAGCAGGGGGACCTGCCATCTTAATGGTTACCTCTACATCCTAGGTTCCTTATAATCGAGAGATAGCCTCTGCATCGAAAGGAAGTTGAGGGAACTGACTGTCTTTTCTATTGTTGAGCCTGGTCTGGTTTAGGGAGCAGACGATGCTGGGGAGCCTATTTCATGGGGGATGGTCTAGGCATGGTATGAGGAGCTGATAAACATGATGCAGCTGCTCTTATTTTATTATTATTATTATTATTTGCTAAGCTACAACCCTAGCTGGAAAAGCAAAATGCTATAAGCCCAGGGGCCCCAACAGGGAAAATAGCCCAGTAAGGAAAGGAAAGAAGGAAAAATAAAATATTTTAAGAAGAGTAACATTAAAATAAAAATTTCCTATATAAACTATGAAAACTTTAACAAAACAAGAGGAAGAGAAATTAAATAGAATAGTGTGCCTGATTGTACCCTCAAGCAAGAGAACTCTAACCCAAGACAGTGGAAGACCATGGTACAGAGGCTATGGCACTACCCAAGACTAGAGAACAATGGTTTGATTTTGGAGAGTCCTTCTCCTAGAAGAGCTGCTTACCATAGCTAAAGAGTCTCTTCTACCCTTACTAAGAGGAAAGTAGCCACAGAACAAATACAGTGCAGTAGTTAACCCCTTGAGCGAAGAAGAATTGTTTAGTAACCTCAGTGTTGTCAGGTGTGTGAGGACAGAGGAGAATCTGTTAAGAATAGGCCAGACTATTCGGCGTATGTGTAGGCAAAGAGAAAGAACCGTAACCAAAGAGAAGGATCCAACGTAGTACTGTCTGGCCAGTCAAAGGACCCCATAAAAACGACGCCTGACTAGATTTTTCTACTGTTGCAGCCATTATGCAGGTGGAAAAAGTTGGAAGGTCTATAACACTGGCATTCCTTGGTGTTATAGTGTCTGTAGCCATCATTTATTGGGTGAGGTTTGCCGCGATAGCTTCCCTCCTTTTTAGGATATAATTACCACAGAGAAAAGCACACTGGTGAAGCATAAACTCCAGAGTTTTTACCCCAGAACGGACAAGTTCTTCACAATGCTTCCGGACATCAGGTTCCGAAAGGTTCTTGGATACTGCATATTGAGACACTGCTCCTCATATAGCTGCAGCTTCTAAGTCCTGCCGTTCTGCAGCAGATAAAGAAGCTGTTTGATGGATCAGCCGCTCCTAGGGGGTACCCGGTAAAAGGCCATCCATGTCTGGGTCAATAGGCAAAGGGTTAGGATGCGCTCCCGTAGATACGTAAAACCTATACAGTACAGTACTGATGGGACAGTGCAGGCGGAGATAGTATCATTATTATTATTATTATCATTGTTACGCTATACGCTGTAACACTAGTTTGAAATGCAGGATGCTATAAGCCCGAAGCCTCCAACAGGGAAAATAACCCAGTGAGGAAGGGAAACAAGGAAATAAACTATATACGATAGTCTTGACATCTACTAGACCTCAGGGAGTTTTCTCCATCTAAAATTTGTTTATTCAGCAAAGCTAAAGTGTCCTTAGCTTGCTTCAATAGGGGATTGTCAAACTCATAACAGGCACTTTGAGGTTTGAAGGGCCCGGAGAAATGTATAGGCCAGGACACTGATTGGGTAGGTTCTTGCTTGGGAATGAGCTTAGTGCTCTTATTCCTTTCTGAAGATCTGGAATATTCATATTAATACTCTCTGGGGACACTGGTTCATAATTAGATGGCAGAGCAATAATCAATTCTGTAGTTCTCATTTAGTCTGTGTCTATGCTAAGCATAAGATGTCACAGGGGAACTAGTCCACTGGTACTTGAAAACTTATGACACGCAACATTGCGAGGTAAATTGATTGATTGGTTTAGGGTTTTCTGGCATCTTGATATACTGCGAGGTAGAAGGAACAACTTTCGAGAAAGGTGGATAAAGTTATCTACCTTGTTTCCAGTCATTAGATGGAGGCCAAGGTCTAATCTCTAACACTAGAGTGTCTTCCTCATAATTCTGAAGATTAGATATATAACTCTCTAGAAAGCAATTGTCCTGGGGAGGATATCGCTCTAGAATTATGCGTAATGGTATGATAGCAGATGTAGGTTCAGTATGGGTTGCAGCTCATTCTGCTGAAAGGCCAAGAACGCAGAGCGTTCCAATAGAAATACGTGTGGACGCTTTCCGTAATTTTATGGCCGATTACGTGAATTGGACATTTTCTTGACCTTTGACCTTGACCTTCCAAAATCTAATCATTTCGAGCTTTTTACATAAGTCAATCCCTGAAAGTTTCATTACTCTACGATTAAAATTGTGGCCAGGAAGCTGTTCACAAATCCATACACAAATTACAAACACACAACCAGTGGGTAGCACATAACCTCCTTCCAACTTCATTGGCGGAGGTAATAATGGTGAGAATACATACTTAATAAAAGGGAGAGAGAGTTGTAGCTTTGCACTCCAGCCTAGGTTAAAACATCCAACTCGGCTTCCGATTTCCATTACCACGCACGTTAATATTATAACTTGTCGTTATTGATAATATAAAAAAAAGTGCTTCAATTAAATCGTACATTACATCGAGAACAAGGGGACTTTGCAAATCACCGGCCAGTTCCTCCCGCATTTATAGTAAACGGACACCAACTAACCCAAACTTCCACCACCTAACCTAACCTACGAGCCGTGTCCTTACCTACTTACCTAACAGGGGAGGGGGATAACAACCCCATGCGAACCCCCTTACACAGGCCGCTATCATATATACGAACAGAGATTAATTAACCAAAAGGTTTATTGGTATTATTATTTTTATTAAATGCTAAGCTACAACCATAGTTGAAAAAGCACAATGCTATAAGCCCAGGGGCTCCAACAGGGAAAAAGAGCCCAGTGAGGAAAGGAAACAGGGAAAATTAAATGTTTTTTATATTTATACTGTTTGAAAAATACAGAGCTCTTTTTTTAGTAAGATATGACTGAAAAATGACAAATTCGAAGATAATTTGTATTTTTCCTAACCATACAAACCTTAGCTATTTACAAAGGGTATTACTTTTAGCGTAGCTGAAATGGCGAGCCATTAGAATTTAACGAGGGTGTATTACCCCCGCGCTAGTTAGCGGGGGGGTAGGGGAGTGGTAGCTAGCTACCCCTCCTCCCCCTCACACACAGGTGAATACTCACTTTCACTTAGAGGTAGGACTTGTCTTGGGGGACAGGGCTGGCGGGCAAATATGTGTAAATAGCTAAGGTTTGTATGGTTAGGAAAAATACAAATTATCTTCGAATTTGTCATTTGTTCCGTAACCGAAATACAAACCACGCTATTTACAAAGGGTGACTTATCCCTTAGGAAGGGTGGAAAGTCCCCAGCCATACTGGCTTTGGCTTTACCCGGGGACTCAGAATCCGAGTGAGTCGCACTCGAGAAAAGGAGTCCCTGCACCTCACAAGTTCCTTGCTCCGCAAGGAACCATGTGGCCTACATAAGCTTGTGTGTGAAGGAAGAAGTGTGACTCGTCCTAGGCAGTTGACCTGGAGTTCCAGAAGGAACTCTGGGTTAGGACGTTCCCAATACCACTTCGTCAGGGTATGGGGGACGCGACAGTATTGACTCAATACTTGGAACACAAGGAAGCATGGTTTACCTGCAGAGGTTCGAGGTCAGCTATGCAGAGACCAGGATGCTGCTTCCCCGTAGAGGGGATGATAAAGAAAGTAGTAAGGGCCAGACATACTTCTTTCGTTCATGCAGACTAAAAACTGATAACAATGCCCTCAACCTTCTGCTACCTGTCCAAAAAGGAGCCTGAGGTTAGACCAGCTGTTGTGTAGCCACCACAGAGCGATAGAAAACGTATCGAGACTCCTGTGGGTCACGCCCTGCAGGAAGCGGGCTGCGAAGGTCATCAGACGCTTCCAGACTCCAGTTTGTAGCACCTGCGTCACAGAGTAGTATTACTCGAAGGCGAGGGACGTTGCGATGTATCCAACATCGTGCTGTAGGGCGACGTGACGGGGGAGAGTCTGAAGACAGGTCGAGATGAATGTCCTTGAGTCCGGGCTGAAGAGGTATACTGGTGACTCTCCCCCCATGTCCTCCTTGTGTTCCCAAATCGGCTGCAACTGAGGACAAACTGCAGCTGTTCCCAGCGCTAACCTCTCGATTCCTTACTGGCAAGAAAGAGAAGGTCTTGGGACATCAGACACAGAATGGAGACTCGAAATCTTGAATGAATCGGACCGAAGGGCCGGGACCCTCAGATTCTGAGTCTAGCCAACAACTCAGGAGCGAGCCTGAATGTTGCCTTCCCCTCTTCCTTAGAAAGGGGGGAGTAGTAAGAGACCAAGAAGATTGCTTACACACTGGCCGTGGCCAGAGTGAGCAGAAGACCCAAGGCGGAATACAATCCGAGGCCTGTCGTAAAAGGGTCTTGAGAAGATCTCTTAAAGGACTAAAAGTCCGAGCCATGCTCCAAGTTGGAGGTCTTCCTCCGACTAGGGCAGGGACGATCGTAGCTTCGCATGAGCGAGGATAGATCCAGCGGGCAGGAAAAAGTTATTCCTTTAAGCCTGAAGGTCAGGGAAAGGCTGAGCGACAGGCTTCATTGCCGAGAGCGGAAAGGAGTTTCCTCCCGCCGAAAGGCAATAAGACCGTTATTGCTGGAGAAGAGGCCTCAAGGGAAGAGGTATATCTCCCACGGCACTAACCACCTTAGACTCTTCACTTTGCCTGGGAGACCCCTGTGGATGACTATCGCAGATGACGCGACCTCCGTACCGCGACTGTAGCGGGTTGTCTCTTCTAGAGGAGGAAGCGTAGTGTCTCCAGGCATGAAGCCGAAGCGACGCCCCGGTTCGGGAGAGATGTCGCAGTGTGGTTGCTTGAGTAGTCTGCGCCGTGGGAGAAGCTCTCCCGGGAGTTCCGTCAGGGGAAGCAGAGGGTCCAGAAACCGTTCTGCGCATAGTCCCAGTGGAGCTCTCCCATTGAAAGGTTGACAGACAACCTGGTCTTGTTGAGGCCCATTGTCCGCAGACAAAAAGGAGGGAAGACGCAGGCGTCGAAGTTGTCCCACCATCACCGGAATGCATCTTGCCAGAGTCTCGGGGTCTGAGACTGGGGGGAAGACTAGCGGAAGCTTGAGGTTCCAAGCTGTCGCGATCAGGTCCCCCAGACCAGCACTTGCTGGTTACCCAAGGTCAAAGACCCCTAGGTACACTCTCTCTATGAGGCTCTGCTCGGATAGTCTGAGAGAAACATTCCCCTGCCTGGAATGAGAGAGCCGATGGTGGTATTGAGAGAATCTCAATCATCCCGGTATCTCTACTGCAAGATGTGAAGGTGTGAAAATGCGTCCCCTGCTGGTTAGAATGAAGTCGACGCGCAACGGGGCGACTCGGCAGGAGCTGTAGGATCTGAAGAGGGGCCAGACTAAGGCCCCTAAGCCTGCCTGAATGATGGAGAGGTATCCTTCAGGTCTTGACCATAGGCCTGGACCGGAACATGCCCCCCCCCCCCCCCCCCCTTTCCTTTGACGAGTCCGAGAACCGCATCAAGAATGTGGGGAAAGGACGAGAATATCCACTACCATCAAGAGGCTCCATAGGTCAACACCCATTGCAGGTCTAATAGTTCCGCTGGTCCCATAGGGCCAGGGAGTCCGGTTAAACATTGCCTGAAGCCACCGGAACTTGGATCGCCCCACATGGAACTTATCCTGAGGCGACCGTTCGGACTATAGACGGGTCAATGAGGAAAGGAGAACTAGGAAACGTTCCAAGGTAGGGCTGAAGGCTCTGCTTGACTGAGAACAGGTACTGCGACTCTCATCAGTCTTGCCACAGTCAACCGAAAGGAAGGCTCAGAGGATGTGGTAACAGAATCTGGCGTCCCCAGGTGGTCACCCATCCAAGTACCGACGTTGCTTAACCTCGCTGGACGGACGAGAAGCGGGGTTTCCAATGTGGTAAGGCGGTTGACTCAATATCATGGCCAGATACTCCAGATGTTGAGGCAGAGGAAGAGAAGGCTCCAAGCAAAATACCATGAGCCCACACTCATGGTAAGCATCCGGAAGCTTGTCCCGGAGCTGAAGAAGGTCGAAACCCGAGCCTACCGGAGTTGACCAGCCCTCCAAACAGCAGAGGAGGCGGAAGCCTGCACCTGAGCGGCCAAGAGGAAGGCAGGGAGAGTTCTCTGGGGAAACAAACCTGCTATGCCACGGCGGGATAGCCACATTGCATCATAAGCAGGAATACTTGCAGTCTAGGCTGAATTCGACGAGCACCCTGGAAGATGGATGGAATGGAAACTGAAAGTACCCGTCCTTCCGATCCAGGGTTTAAGGAGTCCTGTCGCCTCGTTACCAGTCTGATCGATTCTGCTGGTCTACGCTGGCCGAAGTTTGTTCGACAAACTTGATCGGGGCTGAGAGGTCGACTATGGACATCCCCTCTCAGATCCTTCCTTACAAGAAAGGATCGACTGAGGGGGCCGGGAGTGAAGCCGTCGATGATCCTAAGGAAGACCTTCGCCTAAGGTATGGATCATTCTGCCCAACCGGGCAACTCTGCTGACGCTATGGCATAGAGGTTCAGAGACACTGAATTCGCTGACAGAGACGGCAGGCGCGATATCCTTGGCTACTCACAGAGATTGTGCGGGAATGGGCATCGGGAAGCTGTCATTCGGATGAGTAACCTTAAGCATCCTCCCAGCGAAAAACCTGCAATCCTAGAGTTCGTGAACTCCTTTTAGGACTATGCCCCCCGGGGGAGTCTCCCGTGCCATCTGTTCTTGACAGGAGGAAACTGCAATTGGACACCTTGTCCCAGTTGTCGTAGCCGATAACTTAGGCCGACGTGGTTGAAGGAAAAGGGCGCTGGAGCCCTGCAGAGTCTGGAAGAAAGCGCCTTGGAGGAGTGAAACCGGAAGTCGATTTACTCCGCACAGCAGCTGTCTAAGTCTCTGTCCTTGGGCACAAACAAACTCTTCTCAAGGATGGAAGGGTGTCTGAGGTCGTCGACCTCCACAGATGAGACACCCGAAGGAAGCCCTCAGTCAGCGCGTCCAGATGGTACAACATCGAGCTTGTCCGCAAATTAGATACTTAACGACGAAAGGCCAAGGTGCCTGAGCTCGAGAGGAGGAAAGTACCCTTGATCTTCCTGTAGCTTCCTTGAACCAAACCTCGGGCCGTAACCGAGGAGGGAAAGAACCTGGTAAGCTCCCAGAGGAAGAGGTAAGCAGTCACCCCTTGTCCGATGGAGAAATCTCGAACGGAAAGCCCCCCCCGCCAAAAATCCTTCCAGGGAATGACGGGGAAGGGCTAACCCAGGTTCAGGAAAAGAGGAGTGTTGCTCAGATCTCCCTTAAGTTTCTCCTATTCTTGCAAGTGCCATGCTCTGTGTTTACGGGGTGAGACAGTGTTCTAGAAATACGCTCCAGAAGAACTCGCCAGGCTGGTCATGCTGCGAAAACCCCATTGGGAATCGTGGTCGCAATTGCCCTGGAGCTCGCGCGACGGGAATTCCTGGTGGTCGGCGAGTGATAACCCATAGACGAGCAATGGATACTGCAAGAAATAAGCCGACATTTGTGCGAAGAAACACTGTAGGTTCGCGCGACGGAACACCATCCGTCTGCGCGATGGAAAAAACCGTTGGTTCGCGTGTGGGCGAACATTGGAGAGCATGAGCGTAGACGTGCACGTGCAGGCACGTGGGCGAGCGGTCGCGCGGTTGCACGGGCGAGCGGTCGCGCGGTTGCACGGGCGAGCGGTCGCGCGGTTGCACGGGCGAGCGGTCGCGCGGTTGCACGGGCGAGCGGTCGCGCGGTTGCACGGGCGAGCGGTCGCGCGGTTGCACGGGCGAGCGGTCGCGCGGTTGCACGGGCGAGCGGTCGCGCGGTTGCACGGGCGAGCGGTCGCGCGGTTGCACGGGCGAGCGGTCGCGCGGTTGCACGGGCGAGCGGTCGCGCGGTTGCACGGGCGAGCGGTCGCGCGGTTGCACGGGCGAGCGGTCGCGCGGTTGCACGGGCGAGCGGTCGCGCGGTTGCACGGGCGAGCGGTCGCGCGGTTGCACGGGCGAGCGGTCGCGCGGTTGCACGGGCGAGCGGTCGCGCGGGCACGCAGGCAAGCGGTCGTGAGGGTGGGCAGGTGGATGAGAGCGAGTCCGAGGCGGCGAACGCAAGCGTTAGCGCGATGGCGAGGAAACGCGCTGCCGCGTGGGCGAGGAGGACCGCTGGCGATATGGATCAACAAGCGATCAGTGGTGAGCTGGTGAGCGCTAACGCGCAGGTTGGCAATGGCGCGTTGTGTTATGCCGACGCGATGGTCGAGCAGTATGCGCAGGTGAGCGATCGTGCGTTGGCGAGCAGTATGCGAAGGTGAGCGATCGCGAGCAGTGACCAGCATGCGCAGGGTCGCGCGATGGTGATCAGTATGCGCAGGGTCGCGTGATGGTGATCGGCATGCCAGGGTCGCGCGATGGCGATCAGCATGCGCAGGTTGGCGGTCGCGCGATGGCGATCAGCATGCGCAGGTTGGCGGTCGCGCGATGGCGAACAGCATCTGCAGGTGGGCGATCGCGTGATGGCGAACAGCATACGCAGTTGAGGGTCGCGCGATGGTGATCAGCATGCGCAGGGTTGAGCGATGGTGATCAGCATCCGCAGGTGTGCGGTCGCGCGATGGCGATCAGCATCCGCAGTTGAGGGTCGTGCGATGGCGATCAGCATCCGCAGTTGAGGGTCGCGCGATGGCGATCAGCATCCGCAGGTGAGGGTCGCGCGATGGCGATCAGCATCCGCCGTTGAGGGTCGCGCGATGGCGATCAGCATCCGCCGTTGAGGGTCGCGCGATGGCGATCAGCATCCGCCGTTGAGGGTCGCGCGATGGCGATCAGCATCCGCAGTTGAGGGTCGCGCGATGGCGATCAGCATCCGCAGTTGAGGGTCGCGCGATGGCGATCAGCATCCGCATTTGAGGGTCGCGCGATGGCGATCAGCATGCGCCGGTGAGCTAGTAGCTGGCGAACCATGTTCCTTCAGAAGTGTTGGAGAACGTTGGCGTGCCGGCTGTAACACACGTGGGCGATCCGGAGATCGCTGGCGAGCTGATGATCGCTGGCGGGCTGATGATCGCTGACGAGCTGATGATCGCTGGCGAGCTGATGATCGCTGGCGAGCTGATGATCGCTGACGAGCTGATGATCGCTGACGAGCAGAAGGCTACGCGTGGAAGCCTGCGCAAAGAAGAAGAGTCCTTGACCCTGACCTGAACCGAAGTTCTAGATCGCGAGGGCGAACGTGGGCGCACAGGGCGCGTAACAGGAACCAACAGGAACCGCAGGGAAGATCATCTTGAAAGCGCTGACGAACAGGAGAGCGCTGATGAGCAGAAGGGCGCGCAGGGAAACCCTGACTTGCAAGGGAAGAACCCCCGTAGGGGCAACCCTTTGCCCCGAAGGGATCGTTGTCCACCGGGAGACTGATGTCCGTCGGAAGACCGCTGTCCGTCGGGCAGACCGTTGTCCGTCGGGAAGACCGTTGCCCGTCGGAAGACGAGATCAGACTGCTGTCCATCTGCACCAAGGCAGAAGATCGAGAAAAAGGAGTTGTAGGCTGCAAACGGAGATCCAAAAAGGCGCCTCAAGCACCCTTATAGGGAGATGAGAGGCCCTTACGACGAGGCGGACGGTGGACCTTACGGCGAGGGAGGCCAACAGCAACAGCAACAGCAACAGAAGAAACCTCCGAAGAGGAGTCTCTATGAGTGTACTCTCTCGCGAACGAAAGAGAAACACTTCGTGGAAGAGACTGGTCAGCCAGTGACCTAAAAGGAGCAATCCTCCGAAGAGGAGCTCCTGCAGTTGCCCAGCCCCTTGAGCGAAACTGCAGGTGCGACCGCTCAGCACCAAGAGCATAGTCGCACGAAAAAAAGGCAAGAGAAGAACCCCCCAAAAGGGGAAAAACTCAAGCCTGGACAGGAAAAACTTCCCTCGGAAGGAAAGTTATCCGCCCAAGGAGGCAAGCCTCCTGACTGTTCTAAAATGAACTGGAGAGCTGTCCGTCGACACGGGAGTACTACCAGTAGAAGGAGACACGCCCCTGACGAAAATACAAGGGGGGAGGCAGCAACAGCCGAATCCCCAGGACTCAACCAGACAGCTCACACCGTTGCTATATTACAGAAACGAACTAGATCGATAACTGTAAAAAAATAAAACAAATAATATTATTACACATTCATTCCCCCGGGAAGGCTCCGAAGAGGAATCCCGAGGGAAAGGAACAAGAATTACACAACAGGCACGTGCCCTCACAACCACTTACACTCGCGGAAGGAGAGCTGTAACCAAAACAGAATTATAACAATTATAATTATGTAACTATGTAATTATGTAATTTAAAAATGAATGAACACTAAAGAAAGAACGAAAACCCCGAAAGGAATCGTTCTAAAAGCTGAAAAACAAAAAACAACTACAATTAGATTCATAACTAATTGATACAAACGTACGGCGTAGCAACCCCCCACACGGAAAGGAAGCTAGGCTACAAGGGCGTAGTAACACGTAGTAAAAGGGTGAACGACCTCAAGAGAGAGAGAGAGAGAAAGACATAAGTCAAACTCGATCGCCACCCATAAAATACGCCGTGGTGGCCTAACTGCCGAGGCCTCCACGTAGATATCGTACACTACACACACACATCTGAAAAGGAAACTTACTTATTTCTATACTCAAATATATATACAAACATGAAAACATGTTTACATATATATTGAGTACAGTGAACCCTCGTTTATCGCGGTAGATAGGTTCCAGACGCGGGCGCGATAGGTGAAAATCCGCGAAGTAGTGACATCATATTTACCTATTTATTTAACATGTATATTCGGACTTTTAAAACCTTCCCTTGTACGTAGTACTGTTAACAAACCACCCTTTAATGTACAGAACACTTAATGCATGTACTACAGCACCCTAAACTAAAACAGGCACAAATATTAAAGGCGATTTTATATCATGCGTTTCCTAAACACCTAAAAAGCACGATAAAAAATGGCAACCAATGTTTTGTTTACGTTCATCTCTGATCATAATGAAGAAACAAACTCATTTAGTGTACACATATATGTATAGGTTAGTTTTTGCATCGATTATATTGATTATACAGTACTGTATGTTGATTTTTTTTATTACCAATGTTTTAGTTTACGTATTTTTCTTAGGACTTCCAAATGAAATGTTTTTCTTTATGACGCCGCCTGAAACGACGGCGTCATAAAGTACTGTACGCTCAGTAAACAACCACGCTCAGAACAAACAAGGCATTTAACGCGCATGATGATAGTGATAAATAATGATACAGTACATACAGTATTTACAGTAAAAGCATTTACAAAATATGTTACCTTACAAATATAATTTATACAGTATTGTACGTAGCAAAGCAGGAAAACAATTTACGAGAGAGAGAGAGAGAGAGAGAGAGAGAGAGAGAGAGAGAGAGAGAGAGAGAGAGAGAGAGAGAGAGAGATTGTTTTACGTACGTAAATGTAAATTTA
This sequence comes from Palaemon carinicauda, assembly GCF_036898095.1. Classification (NCBI taxonomy): domain Eukaryota; kingdom Metazoa; phylum Arthropoda; class Malacostraca; order Decapoda; family Palaemonidae; genus Palaemon; species Palaemon carinicauda. The sequence continues at coordinate 2,475,686 of NC_090756.1, forward strand.
AAAAAAAAAAATATGATAGGTTACAACATGTAGACTTTTAAAACCTTCCCTTTAACTTAATGCATACAGTACGTAGAGTACTAAACTATAAAACAGGCACAAATACAGTTTTAGAATGTACAGTAAGAATATTAAAGTAAAAAATAAATATTGTTACTGTACTCACCACGAAAGAAGTTGAAGAAAAACTTGAATGATGATGGCGATGAATTTGCTGCACAGTAGAAATGATGATGATGAAGCTGATGATGTGTTCTACTGTGCAGCCAGGTAGTATTTTACGTCTCTTCAGACGGAGGTGTCTTTTCCTGGGACACCTCTTCAACTTCTTCCTGGGAAACTTCTTCAATTTCTTCCGAAGGCGTACTAGCAGGAGGCACTGGCTCTTTTTTGCGAGGCTGGAAGAACATTGTGATCGGAAGTTGTTGCCGCTGCTTCTTTTTTCGATCCAAGAGCATTTTGTAGGGAGTCATGTCTTCATCGATCTTGTTGCAGAATTGCATCGAGCGAACCATATCCTCGTCCCACTCTTGCAACATTTCTTTCAACTCCTTCGCATGGTTGCAGGCCTTGGCAAGCCGTTCTAATGTTAAGCCCGTTTCTTCGACATTTTCTTGGGTCTCTTCCTGGGTATCACTCTCTTCTTCACTTGCCGATTTCGTCAGGTCTTCGAGGTCTGCGTCAGTTAGGGGCTGGGAATGGCAGTCCAACAACTCGTCGACGTCTTCAGTCGTCATGTCGCCAAACCCCGTCACCTCCAAATATGGGAGCCAACTGCACAGATTTGCGTATTGCAGAGTGTTGGATTTCCGACGGAGTAAATCCCTTGTCGTCGTAAACAATATCGGGCCACAACTTCTTCCAGCTCGCATTCACGGTTGCAGGTTTCATCTCTTGAAGTGCCTTCTGAATATTCTGCAGGCACGTGGCTATGGTGTACTGCCGCCAGTACGCCTTCAAGTTAAAATCTTTCATCCTCGTCATCTTGGGCAGCATCCACACACGCAACGAGGTCCGCCAAGGTGTTCTTCGTGTAGAGGGCCTTGAACGCCCTGATAACCCCCTGGTCCATTGGTTGAATTAATGACGTGGTGTTGGGTGGCAGGAACTCAACCTGAATGCCCTCATGCGACAGGTCAGTTGCGTGTCCACCAGCGTTATCCATAAGGAGAAGGATCTTGAATGGCAAGCCCTTCTCTAAGAGATATTTGCTGACTTGCGGGATAAAACACTGATGGAACCAGTTGGAGGTCAGCATCTTCGTAATCCATGCTTTTGATTATGCATCCAGTACACGGGAAGGAGATTCTTATTTTTATTTTTCAAAGCGCGAGGATTTTTCGACTTATAAATAAGCCCCGGCTTTAGCAAAAATCCAGCAGCATTGCCACACATCACGAGGGTAACACGATCCTTAAATGCTTTAAAGCCAGAGGCTTTGGCTTCCTCTTTGAACAGGAAAGTTCGCGACGGCATTCTCTTCCAAAACAAGCCGGTCTCATCCATATTAAAGACTTGTTCGGCTTGTATCCACCTTCGGCGATAATATTCTTGAACGTCTGGTTCACGTAAGTTTCAGCAGCGGCAGTGTCAGCGGAAGCAGACTCCCCATGCAGGGAAACGCTTTTTCAGGGCGAAGCGTTTCTGAAATTTCGCGAACCATCCTTTGCTGGCGGAAAAACGTTTCTGAGGCTGGGAATCAGTGGATGTCCCCTGGTTGAGGATCATCTGCATCATCATCATCTTCAGCATGGTTGCCGTCGTGTCTTTAGGTTCCTTTGCAGCAAAATTCTCATATAAGCTCAAAGCCTTTGTTTGGATGGTGTTCGTATCCAACGCTATGTTCTTCTTCCGGGGCAGTCGGCAATCCACACAGCTAAAGCACCTTCCATGCGTACGATCGTTTTATTACGCGTTGTAACGACTCGCTTCGCTGATCTGCTAAGGTGATTGCAGCGTCTTTCTAATGGTTCGCCTCGTCCTTCTTGATATAGCGAACAGTAGATTCGTTGATGCCTAAATGGCGGCCAGCGGACACGTAACTTCTACCATCTTTTAACATGTCGAGAAGCGTAACCTTCTCAGCTATCGTCATCATCCTTCGGTGGCGTTTAGGCTCACTACCAGCCTTAAGAGAAGCAGAACACTTGGAGCCATTACAGTAGGATTTACAGTAACAAAAAGTTCAACTTAAAAAGTCGCACACAGCACAGATTCACACACTTAAGAACGTCTACTCAGCGATACGCGGTAACAGAGAGTGGACGATCCAGCCCCGCGAGAACTTAGATGCTGCGGGTAGGAGATGCGGGCAAAACACCATTCACAGGCTAGATAACAAAACTTGAGTTCTGATTCGTCATCTTTCAGCCTTAGATGCTGCGGGTAGGAGATGCGGGCAAAACACCAATCACAGGCTAGATAACAAAACTTGAGTTCTGATTCGTCATCTATCAGCGCTTGAACCAATCACAACCCGTCTTACAGTACTATGATGCGTAGGTTACCTACTCATAGAAGATGCCCCGCGCATACCGAACGTACGTAGATTAAGTAAATACCGTAATAATAATAAATAATGATAATAATACTGTACAGTAATAATAATAATAATAATGATAATAATAATAACAATAATAATTTTATTAACAACAACAACAATAATAATAATAATAACAATAATAATAATACAGCTTTACGTACGCTATTTTACGCCTCTCTCTCTCTCTCTCTCTCTCTCTCGTACGCTTATTCGAAATATGACAAATTCGAAGATAATTTGTATTTTTCCTAACCATAAAAACCTTAGCTATTTACAAAGGGTATTACTTTTAGCGCAGCTGAAATGACGAGCCAATAGTTTTTAACGAGGGTTAATTACCCCCGCGCTAGTTAGCGGGGGGTGGGGAAGGGTAGCTTGCTACCCCTCCCCCCTCCACACACCGGTGACTTGCTTCACTTCACTTAGAGGTAGGACTTGACTTGGGGGTCAGGGATGGCGGGCACATATGTGTAAATAGCTAAGGTTTGTATGGTTAAGAAAAATACAAATTATCTTCGAATTTGTCATTTGTTCCGTAACCGAAATACAAACCACGCTATTTACAAAGGGTGACTTACCCCTTAGGAAGGGTGGAAAGTCCCCAGCCTTACTGACTTCGGCTTGCCCGGGGGCTCGATCCCTCAGTGAGCAGCACTAGAGAGAGGGAGCCCCTGTACCTCACAGGTTCCTAGCATCGCTAGGAACGAGTGGCCTACATAAGTAGTGTGAGGAGGAGAGTGTGACTCGTCCTATGAAGTTGACCTTGAGACCTTCAGATAGGAATTCTAGGATAGGACGTTCCCCATACCACCTCGTCAGGGTATGGGAGACGCAACAGTATTAAGCTTAATACTAGGAGCATAAAGAAGCATGGGTTACCTAAAGGGGTCGAGGTCAGCTATGCGAGGACATGGATGCTGCTTCCCCAAGAGAGGGGAGAATGAAGAAAGAAGTAAGGGTCAGACATAATCTTTCATTCACACAGACTAAGACCGGGTAACAACGCCCTCAACCTACTGCTACTTGTCCAAAAAGGAGCCTGAGGTTAGACCAGCTGTTGTGCAGCCACCACAGGGCCGATAGAGAACGTATCGAGGCTCCTGTGGGTCACGTCTTGCAGGTAGTGGGCTGTGAAGGTCGTTTGACGCTTCCAGACCCCAGCTTGAAGTACCTGCGTCACAGAGAAGTTTCTCTTGAAGGCCAGGGATGTAGCAATACCCCTGACATCGTGGGCCCGAGGGCGACGTGACGGAGGAGGGTCAGGATTCAGGGCATGGTGGATAACCCTTCGAATCCAAGCAGAGATGGTGTTCCTGGTGACCCTCCTCTTTGTCCTGCCTGTGCTCACAAACAAAGCTCGCACATGAGGATGGACTGCAGCCGTTCTCTTCAAGTAGTACCTCAGACACCTCACTGGGCATAGTAGCAGCTGGTCTGGGTCGTTTGTTACAGAACGGAGACTCGCGATCCTGAAAGAGTCGAACCGAGGATCCGGCACTCCAGGATTCTGAGTCTTGGCCAAAAACTCAGGGACGAACCTGAACGTTACCTCCCCCCATCCCCTTGAATGGGCGATGTCGTACGAGAGACCATGAAGTTCACTAACTCGCTTGGCCGAGGCCAAGGCGAGTAGGAAAGCCGTCTTCCAAGACAGGTGGCGATCGGAGGCCTGGCGTAATGGCTCGAAGGGAGGTCTCTTGAGAGACCTGAGGACTCGAACCACGTTCCAAGGAGGGGGTCTCACTTCCGACTGGGGGCAGGTAAGCTCATAGCTACGTATGAGTAAAGAGAGTTCTAGCGATGAAGAAATATCCACGCCCTTCAATCTGAAGGCCAAGCTTAAGGCTGAGCGATAGCCTTTCACTGCCGAGACAGAAAGGCGCATTTCTTCTCGCAGATACACAAGGAAGTCCGCTATTGCTGGAATAGTGGCATCGAGTGGAGAGATACCCCTTCCACGACACCAACCAAAAAAGACTCTCCACTTCGCTTGGTAGACTCCCTCAGAGGACCTTCGCAGGTGCCGAGACATTCTCTCCGCAACCTGTTGCGAAAAGCCTCTCTCCGCGAGGAGACGCTGGATAGTCTCCAGGCGTGAAGCCGAAGCGAGGCTACGGCCCTGTGAGGGACACCGGAGTGGGGTTGTCTGAGAAGCTCGTGTCGTGGAGGAAGCTCCCTTGGGAGTTCTGTCAGGAGTTGCAGAAGGTCCGGAAACCATTCCGCGTGATGCCATAGCTGAGCTACTAGAGTCATGGAACAGTTGACCGATAGTCTGGTCCTGTTGAGCACCCTTCTCATCAGACAGAATGGTGGGAAGGCGTACACGTCGATGTTGTCCCACCGTTGCTGGAAAGCATCTTGCCAGAGTGCCTTGGGGTCCGGGACTGGTGAGCAGTACAGGGGCAGCTTGAAGTTCAAGGCTGTCGCGAACAAGTCCACCGTCGGGGAACCCCACAAAGTCAGGACTTTGTTGGCTATCTGAGGATCCAAAGACCACTCGGTACTCACTATCTGCGAAGCCCTGCTCAGACTGTCGGCGAGCACATTCCTCTTGCCAGGAATGAAGCGAGCTGATAGTGTTATCGAGTGGGTTTCGGTCCACCTCAGAGTCTCTACTGCAAGATGGGATAGCTGTTGCGAAAAAGTGCCTCCCTGCTTGTTGATATAAGCCACTACCGTGGTGTTGTCGCTCATCACCACCACGGAGTGACCCGCCAGGAACCGTTGGAACTGTTGAAGGGCCAGAAAGACGGCCTTCAATTCTAGCAGGTTGATGTGTAGGCACTTTTCTGATTCTGACCAAAGGCCTGAGGCCCTCTGGTTCAGAACGTGCGCCCCCCACCCTTCTTTTGACGCGTCCGAAAACAGAGTCAATTCCGGGGGGAGGACGAGAAGACTCACTCCCTTTCGCAGGTTCTCGTCGGCCAGCCACCACCGCAAGCCCGTCTGTCCCAGAGACCCCATTGGGATCAGAGTGTCCGGGGAATCGGATCCTTGATTCCACCGGGACTTGAGCCGCCATTGAAGGGATCTCATCCTGAGGCGGCTGTTTGGAACCAGACGGGCCAGGGAGGATAGGTGGCCTAAGAGACGCAACCACGATTGGGCGGGGAGTTCTTTTCGCCTGAGGAAAGGTTCCGCCACCCTCCTCAGCCTTGCTATCCGGTCGTCTGATGGAAAGGCTTTGTGGAGATTGGTGTCTATTAGCATGCCTAGATAAACCAGTCGTTGGGACGGCTGCAGAGAGGACTTCTCGAGGTTTACCACGATCCCCAGATCCTGGCAAAGATCTAGAAGCCTGTCTCGGTGTCGAAGAAGGGTCGACTCCGAGTCTGCTAGGATCAGCCAATCGTCTAGGTAACGAAGGAGACGAATGCCGTTCCTGTGCGCCCAAGTCGAAATCAGGGTGAACACTCTGGTGAACACCTGAGGAGCTGTGGAGAGACCGAAACACAGCACCTTGAACTGGTAGATCTTGTTGTCTAGGCAGAATCTCAGGTACTTCCTGGAAGACGGATGGATTGGGATCTGGAAGTACGCATCCTTTAGATCCAGTGTACACATGAAGTCTTGTGGTCTCACCGCAAGTCTGACCGTGTCTGCTGTCTCCATGCTGAACCGGGTTTGTTTGACAAATCTGTTCAGAGCCGAGAGATCGATGACGGGTCTCCAGCCTCCAGTAGCCTTCTTTACAAGAAAGAGTCGACTGAAGAAGCCTGGAGAGCCGTCCATGACCTCCTGGAGAGCACCCTTCTCGAACTTGGTCTCGACTTCGGCCTGAAGGGCCAGCCCCTTTGCCGATCCCATGGCATAGGAGCTCAACGACACTGGATTCGCTGTCAGGGGAGGTTGAGATGACGTGAACGGGACGCGATAACCTTGGCCGATCACTGAGACCGTCCAAGCATCGGCCCCGAGATGTTGCCACCTGCGGACGCAACGCTGAAGGCATCCCCCCACAGGTGGACACGCAGGGGGACTGCCACCCCTAGGGCTTGCGGCCGCGGCCGCCACCCCTAGAAGTCTTGCCTCCCCTGGAGGACTTACCGCCCCTCTTGACCTTGGCTGGAAAGGGCTGGGGCTTAGACACCACTTTCTTAGCTGCCGGTGCCTGTTTGGGAGCCTTACGAGGCTGTTGCTGCTGTTGTGGCGGGGCTGGAGGCTTATAGGGCCGAGTTGTAAGGGCCCTGTGGAGGAGGGAGTCCGTGCTGGATTTCCTCCACCTCTCAGCCGTTCGCTCCAAGTCTTGAGGCTCAAACAGGCTCTCCCCCAGGAGGGAGGCATGTCGGAGCCTACACACATCTACGGCGGGGACCTTCGGATGGAATCTCTCGGACACAGCATCGCGACGCTTCAACACCGAGTTGGCCCACAGGGTGGTAACCTGGTGCGCCAAAAACTCGATGGAGCGGGTGCCCGAGAGCAAGAAGGTCTCTAGGGCCTTCCTATTGGTCTCCTTGGACAAGTCCTCCGATCGCAATAGGATGCCCAGAGATCCTAACCAGAAGTCCAGCCACGAAGTGGCCTGCATGGCACACTTAGCGACCTTCTCGTGGTTAAGGATCTCTGCCGCCGAGAACGACACCTGCCGGGCAGAGAGTTTCTCCAAGGGAACTCCCTTCGCCAGCTCCTCCACAGAGTGATGGAGAGGAAGAGCGAGGTTGTGCTCACCCAGGATCTCGAAATACCTCCTCTGCTGAAGGCGAGGAGGAGGGATGAGTTTGTTCCCGGCAGTGGAACGACTGGAGGAGGCAAGAAGTGCGAGCTGAGCATTGGCCCTAGCTCTGGCACTCTTCGCCCCCGAGACCAGGGCAGAGCTGCACTGGTCTTAGGGGCCTTCCGAACGTCAAACACTTCATCCAGAATCGTGTCTTTGCCTTCACGGGGGGGGATGACTGGATCCGTAAGACTGTTAAGTTGCCTTATCAGGCTTAGGACCTGCCAGAAGGCATGTTCGGACTCTTGCTGTTCTCCTCCCTGCGGGCTGGCAGCTAAGTCTCCTGCCCCAGGAATCTCTTCCTGGGGTGATACGTGGACATTCCCCTGGGTAGTCGTGGGTTCCTGACGAATCCTTGCAGAGGATTTAGGGATGGTCTTGGAATTCTTGGGTTCCCTCCTAGGAGGGATACAGGATCCCAACAACGAGGTTCGAGGGGCCCCTTCCTCACGAGACGATTCTCCTGCCTGAAGCGAAGTCTCCCCCCCTGGTGCCGAGGGGAAGACTACCGCCCCACTGGACTCACCTGAGGACGGAAAGGCCTCGTCCACGGGAGAAGGAGAGAGTACTCGTGCAGGAGAGGGGACCCTCGAGACCGACCTCTTGGGAACCAACTTCGCCCTGGGGGAAGTCACCACGAAGTCCACTCCTCTCTTTCTCTTCAGCGTAGGAGAGACAGCCGCTGGTTTGTTACCCTGGCCGGCGAGTGCTGGTTTCATAACCCTCACTAACGCCCGTGCCAGCGGACCAAACCAAGTCTGCTGCTCAAAGGACACAGAGTCCGAAATCCTCGCTAAGGTGAAAGGGATCGGGCGATCCTTTGGAGTGGACACGACGGTACCTGCCTGAAAAGAAGGTGGGGAAGAATGCTGTACCTGACCTGTCTTCGTCCTGCAATACCAACCTGTGCTTGGATGGAGGTGATCCCGAGTGCCGTCTAGGAGCACGCGTCCCTGCTGCTACCACCGGCTGTGGAATTCGCCGCGAACTATGGTCGCGCGAGGGCGAACGGTCGCGCAAAGGCGAATGGTTGCGCGGGTGATCGCGCGGGCGCACAGGCGAGCGGTCGCGCGGGCGCGCAGGCGAGCGGTCGCGCAGGCGAGCGGTCGCGCGGGCGCGCAGGCGAGCGGTCGCGCGGGCGCGCAGGCGAGCGGTCGCGCGGTCGCGCGGGCGCGCAGGCGAGCGGTCGCGCGGGCGCGCAGGTGAGCGGTCGCGCGGGCGCGCAGGCGAGCGATCACGCGGGCGAGTAGGCGTGAGGGTGGGCAGGTAAATGAACACGTGTCCGAGGCGACGAACGCAAGCGATGGCGCGACGGCGAGGGATCGTGCTGCCGCGTAGGTGAAGAAGATCGCTGGCGATAATGACCGCGTGATGGTAAGCGATGGCGAGCAGCATGTGTAGGTGAATGATCGCGTGATAGAGTGCGATGGTGATCAGCATCCGCAAGAGGGCGGTCGTTCAGGGTTGTGCGATGAGGAGCAGCATGCGTAAGCGGGCGATCGTGCAGGGTTGTGCGATGGCGAGCAGCATGCGCAGGTGAATGATCGCGTGAAAGGGTGCGATGGTGATCAGCATCCGCAGGAGGGCGATCGTTCAGGGTTGTGCGATGAGGAGCAGCATGCGTAAGCGGGCGATCGTGCAGGGTTGTGCGATGGCGAGCAGCATGCGCAGGTGAATGATCGCGTGAAAGGGTGCGATGGTGATCAGCATCCGCAGGAGGGCGATCGTTCAGGGTTGTGCGATGAGGAGCAGCATGCGTAAGCGGGCGATCGTGCAGGGTTGTGCGATGGCGAGCAGCATGCGCAGGTGAATGATCGCGTGAAAGGGTGCGATGGTGATCAGCATCCGCAGGAGGGCGATCGTTCAGGGTAGTGCGATGAGGAGCAGCATGCGTAAGCGGGCGATCATGCAGGGTCGTGCGATGGCGGGCAGCATGTGTAGGTGATCGCTGGCGAGCTGGTGATCGCTGGCGAGCTGGTGATCGCTGGCGAGCTGGTGATCGCTGGCGAGCTGGTGATCGCTGGCGAGCTGGTGATCGCTGGCGAGCAGAAGGTCGACGCGTGTCCTGTGAGAGGACAGGTGGTGCGGCGCGTTCACGAGCAGGAACGGGAAGATCGCTGGCGCGTTGGCGAACATGTGTTTCTGACACACGCGCAGCACGATGTTGCGTAGCCACAGGACCAGGTGGATGGGGAGCAGGGAGTTCAGCAGGAACTAAAGGGTGGTCAGAGACCGCAGGGCGATGGTCCTCAAATGAGCGCTGACGCTCGGAAGAGAGCTGACGAGCAGGAGAGCGCTGGCGAGGGGGGCGAACATCAGGAGAGAGCCGACGGCGAGCAGCATGCGCAGGTGAATGATCGCGTGAAAGGGTGCGATGGTGATCAGCATCCGCAGGAGGGCGATCGTTCAGGGTAGTGCGATGAGGAGCAGCATGCGTAAGCGGGCGATCATGCAGGGTCGTGCGATGGCGGGCAGCATGTGTAGGTGATCGCTGGCGAGCTGGTGATCGCTGGCGAGCTGGTGATCGCTGGCGAGCAGAAGGTCGACGCGTGTCCTGTGAGAGGACAGGTGGTGCGGCGCGTTCACGAGCAGGAACGGGAAGATCGCTGGCGCGTTGGCGAACATGTGTTTCTGACACACGCGCAGCACGATGTTGCGTAGCCACAGGACCAGGTGGATGGGGAGCAGGGAGTTCAGCAGGAACTAAAGGGTGGTCAGAGACCGCAGGGCGATGGTCCTCAAATGAGCGCTGACGCTCGGAAGAGCTGACGAGCAGGAGAGCGCTGGCGAGGGGGGCGAACATCAGGAGAGAGCCGACGAGCAGGAGATCGCTGGCGAGCAGGAGATCGCTGGCGAGCAGGAGATCGCTGGCGAGCAGGAGATCGCTGGCGAGCAGGAGAGCGCTTGTGCGCTAGCCCTGCTCGCGTAAGGGAAGAATCCCTTAGCCCCGAAGGGACCGTTGCCCGTCGGGTGACGAGTTCTCCAGAAGGCGAAGATCCGGCAGGAGATGGTGAGCGGTCTGCAGAGAGGTTCAAGGAGGGCGGAGCAGTCGGTTGAGGCTGACGAGGAGAGTCCCCCCCGGAGGACGAAGACCCAAAAAGGCGCCTCTTAGTCCCCCTGTAAGGGGAAGGGAGGCCCTTGTGGCGTAGAGGGCGGTGAGCCTTACGGCGGAGGCGGCCTTGGGGGAGATCGTCGGGACCATCGGTCCTCCGAAGGGGAGTCTCCGTCAAAACACTTCCCTCAGAAGGAAGCTGGGCAGCAGTCGAGACCGAAGGACTCACTTCCCCCTTCGAAGGATGCACGGAAGGAGGAGGAGAGCCTAGAGCACCATCACCAGCAACAGCACCTGCGTCAGAAGGCCCAGCCACGTCGGAGGCCTCTGTCACCACGACGTCGACAATAGACAGAGGGTCTACCTACGCTACCACCGGCGACTGTTTAACAGCGGCCCCCAACGAGACAAGGTCAATAAGAGCGACCCTGGAGGGCAAGCCCTTAAGCCCCAGGGACGACCAAATCTGTAAAAGATCATCACTGGATAAGGCATTATTATCAATAACCTCCCCCGGAGGAGGAGGGGGAACCGCCTCGCTATGGGAGGCGACGCCCTCTCCCCCCACCGAAGGTAGGGAAACAGAACAAGGGCTTGCGCTCCCACTCGGACGACTCTCCTTAGGAGGCGGACGAGGGGGAGCTTCGGAGGAGGTTTGGGCGGCGGAAGAAGAGTCCCGAGAACCTTCCTCCTTCAAGGCTAACCCCGGAGGAGAACGGTCTCTCTTGGACTTCTTCTTACGCCGACGGCCAAACCTCTCCCACTGGGAGGCAGACCACTCCCTGCACTCACGGCACATGTTATCCTGGTCGCACCGTCGGCCCCGACATTGAGGGCAGAGGGTGTGAGGATCCGTAATCACGTCCGACATGAAAGTCCCACAAGGACGGCCGGCAACTCCAGGGCATGTCCGCATATTAAATAAAAGAAAATAACTGAAGGTCAACTTCCAACCAATCACACAAGCTGAAAAGAAAAAGAAGAAAATTAAAGGCTGTTACGAAGGCGATGAACAGACACGTCTGATCACCGCCGAGCCAAAAGTGAAGTGAAGCAAGTCACCGGTATGTGGAGGGGGGAGGGGTAGCAAGCTACCCTTCCCCACCCCCCCGCTAACTAGCGCGGGGGCAATTAACCCTCGTTAAAAACTATTGGCTCATCATTTCAGCTGCGCTAAAAGTAATACCCTTTGTAAATAGCGTGGTTTGTATTTCGGTTACGGAACAAGTGATTTTTGCAACAAAGAATATTATTGGATGCAGTACTACGTACGTATACATACAAAAGATTCATGGAAAAGAAGCACATCCATTACATTTGTAGTACAGTAGTAGCCAACAGCAGCCTTACACCATTCTAATATGGTATGACTGCATCTGATTTGCGTTTCATGTTCGATTTAATTTTACTACATACTGTATACAGTACTGAATTATCGTATGATCAGATTCTCTTTTCGTGTTTTATTTCTTTCTGTGCTGAATTATATATCATATATAATGCAATGAACAATCAGTAAGAACAGATATTACTAATTACAGTATTAATGGAATTACAGGTAACAAAATATCGTATTTGGTTGTCTTCAGATTTCGCGGTATTTTCGAATTTTCCGGAAAATCCGCGATATGTATATATATATATGGGTTATGGGAAAACCCCGCGAAGTGGTGAATCCGCGATTGTCGAACCGCGAAGTAGCGAGGGTTCACTGTAAATGAAAAGTAAGCGATTAAGTAAAGACAAAACAGACAATGGCTGCCAAGCGAGGACCAAGACAGAGACGTCTGTCACAGTCCGAGCCAAAAGTGAAAGTGGATATTCACCTGTGTGTGAGGGGGAGGAGGGGTAGCTAGCTACCACTCCCCTACCCCACCGCTAACTAGCGCGGGGGTAATACACCCTCGTTAAATTCTAATGGCTCGCCATTTCAGCTACGCTAAAAGTAATACCCTTTGTAAATAGCGTGGTTTGTATTTCGGTTACGGAACAAACCACATTTTAAAAAGGAAAGAGGGAGAGGTCGTTCCGCACGAAGTGGAACTGTGCTGGCCTTGTTCCGGTGCTAATGTACACGCAAGTGTCGTTGTCGTATATGTATCACACGCACAGCACAAACACTGAAAAGGAAACTTATCACATTCCTATACACATATATATACATAAACATTAGGAATGTTTTCATATATATACAGGTATAAGAAAATGTTATTTTCATTAGTAAAATAAATTTTTGAATATACTTACCCGATGATCATGTAGCTGTCAACTCCGTTGCCCGACAGAAATCTAAGGTCGGGATACGCCAGCGATCGCTATACAGGTGGGGGTGTACACAACAGCGCCATCTGTGAGCAGGTACTCAAGTACTTCTTGTCAACAAGAACTCAATTTTCTCCTCGGTCCACTGGTTCTCTATGGGGAGGAAGGGAGGGTCCTTAAATTCATGATCATCGGGTAAGTATATTCAAAAATTTATTTTACTAATGAAAATAACATTTTTCAATATTAATCTTACCCGATGATCATGTAGCTGATTCACACCCAGGGTGGTGGGTGGAGACCAGTATACATGTTAACATTAGAAGCTAAGTATCCCGTATTTCATTTTAGCAGTTATTCAAAATAACTAACATAAAATAAATAAGTACCTGGTAAGGAAGTCGACTTGAACTATTACTCTGCCTTTTTTAAGTACGTCTTCCTTACTGAGCCTAGCGGTCCTCTTAGGATGCTGAACGACTCCTAGGTGCTGAAGTATGAAGGGCTGCAACCCATACTAAAGGACCTCATCACAACCTCTAATCTAGGCGCTTCTCAAGAAAGAATTTGACCACCCGCCAAATCAACCAGGATGCGGAAGGCTTCTTAGCCTTCCGTACAACCCAAAAAACAACAATAAAAAGTATTTCAAGAGAAAGATTAAAAAAGGTTATGGGATTATGGGAATGTAGTGGCTGAGCCCTCACCTACTACTGCACTCGCTGCTACGAATGGTCCCAGGGTGTAGCAGTTCTCGTAAAGAGACTGGACATCTTTGAGATAGAATGATGCGAACACTGACTTGCTTCTCCAATAGGTTGCATCCATAACACTCTGCAGAGAACGGTTCTGTTTGAAGGCCACTGAAGTAGCGACAGCCCTAACTTCATGTGTCCTTACCTTCAGCAAAGCAAGGTCTTCTTCCTTCAGATGAGAATGTGCCTCTCTAATCAGAAGCCTGATGTAGTAAGAAACTGCGTTCTTAGACATCGGTAAAGCAGGCTTCTTGATAGAACACCATAAAGCTTCTGATCGTCCTCGTAATGGCTTTGTCCGTCTTAAATAGTACTTAAGAGCTCTTACTGGGCAAAGTACTCTCTCTAGTTCGTTCCCCACCAAGTTGGACAGGCTTGGGATCTCGAACGACTTGGGCCAAGGACGAGAAGGAAGCTCGTTTTTAGCCAAGAAACCGAGCTGCAAGGAACATGTAGCCGTTTCAGATGTAAAACCTACGTTCCTGCTGAAGGCGTGGATCTCACTGACTCTTTTAGCTGTTGCTAAGCAAACGAGGAAAAGAGTCTTTAATGTGAGATCCTTAAAAGAGGCTGATTGAAGCGGTTCGAATCTTGATGACATCAGGAACCTTAAAACCACGTCTAGGTTCCAGCCTGGTGTGGACAACCGACGTTCCTTTGAGGTCTCAAAAGACCTAAGGAGGTCCTGTAGATCTTTGTTGGAGGAAAGATCCAAGCCTCTGTGGCGGAAGACCGCTGCCAACATACTTCTGTAGCCCTTGATCGTAGGAGCTGAAAGGGATCTTACATTCCTTAGATGTAACAGAAAGTCAGCTATCTGTGTTACAGAGGTACTGGTTGAGGAAACTGCATTCGCCTTGCACCAGCTTCGGAAGACTTCCCATTTTGACTGATAGACTCTGAGAGTGGATGTCCTCCTTGCTCTGGCAATCGCTCTGGCTGCCTCCTTCGAAAAGCCTCTAGCTCTTGAGAGTCTTTCGATAGTCTGAAGGCAGTCACACGAAGAGCGTGGAGGCTTGGGTGTACCTTCTTTACGTGAGGCTGACGCAGAAGGTCCACTCTTAGAGGAAGAGTCCTGGGAACGTCCACTAGCCATTGCAGTACCTCGGTGAACCACTCTCTCGCAGGCCAGAGGGGAGCAACCAACGTCAACCGTGTCCCTTCGTGAGAGGCGAACTTCTGAAGTACCCTGTTGACAATCTTGAACGGAGGGAACGCATACAGGTCTAGATGGGACCAATCCAGCAGAAAGGCATCCACGTGAACTGCTGCTGGGTCTGGAATCGGAGAACAATACATCGGGAGCCTCTTGGTCATCGAGGTAGCGAATAGATCTATGGTGGGCTGACACCACAGGGCCCATAGTCTGCTGCAAACATTCTTGTGAAGGGTCCACTCTGTGGGGATGACCTGACCCTTCCGGCTGAGGCGATCTGCCATGACATTCATGTCGCCCTGAATGAACCTCGTTACCAGCGAAAGCTTTCGATCTTTTGACCAAAAGAGGAGGTCCCTTGCGATCTCGAACAACTTCCTCGAATGAGTCCCTCCTTGCTTGGAGATGTAAGCCAAGGCTGTGGTGTTGTCGGAGTTCACCTCCACCACCTTGCTTAGCTGGAGGGACTTGAAGGTTATCAAGGCCAGATGAACTGCCAAAAGCTCCTTGCAGTTGATGTGAAGTGTCCTTTGCTCCTGATTCCACGTGCCCGAGCATTCCTGTCCGTCCAGTGTCGCACCCCAGACCGTGTCCGATGCGTCCGAGAAGAGACGGTGGTCGGGGGTCTGAAGAGCCAATGGTAGACCTTCCTTGAGAAGAATGCTGTTCTTCCACCACTTCAGTGTAGACCTCATCTCTTCGGAAACAGGCACTGAGACCGCCTCTAGCGTCATGTCCTTTCTCCAGTGAGCAGCTAGATGAAACTGAAGGGGGCGGAGGTGGAGTCTCCCTAACTCGATGAACTGGGCCAGCGATGAAAGTGTCCCTGTTAGACTCATCCACTGCCTGACAGAACATCGGTTCCTTCTCAGCATGCTCTGGATGCATTCTAGGGCTTGATTGATCCTTGGGGCCGACGGAAAAGCCCGAAAAGCTCGACTCTGAATCTCCATACCTAGATAGACAATGGTCTGGGATGGGACGAGTTGGGACTTCTCTATATTGACCAGGAGGCCCAATTCCTTGGTCAGATCCATAGTCCATCTGAGATTCTCCAGACAGCGACGACTTGACGGAGCTCTTAAAAGCCAGTCGTCCAAATAGAGGGAGGCTCTGATGTCTGCCAAGTGAAGGAATTTGGCAATATTCCTCATCAGTTTGGTAAACACAAGAGGTGCCGTGCTTAGGCCAAAGCACAGGGCTTGGAACTGGTACACAACCTTTCCAAAGACGAACCTTAGGAAAGGTTGGGAGTCTGGATGGATGGGGACGTGAAAGTACGCGTCTTTCAGGTCTAACAAGACCATCCAGTCCTCCTTCCTGACCGCTGCTAGGACCGACTTCGTCGTCTCCATCGTGAACGTCTGCTTGGTGACAAAAGCATTGAGAGCACTGACGTCCAGCACCGGTCTCCAACCTCCTGTCTTCTTCGCTACCAGGAAGAGACGGTTGTAGAAGCCCGGGGATTGATGGTCCCGGACTATGACTACCGCTCCCTTTTGTAGCAAGAGCGACACCTCTTGTTGCAACGCTAGCCTCTTGTCCTTCTCCTTGTAGTTGGGAGAGAGGTTGAAGGGAGATGTTGCTAGAGGGGGACTGCGGCAGAACGGAATTCTGTACCCCTCCCTTAGCCACTTCACAGACTGAGCGTCTGCACCTCTGCTCTCCCAAGCTTGCCAGAAGAACTTGAGCCTGGCTCCCACTGCTGTCTGGAGAGGAAGGCAGTCAGATCCTGCCTTTTGCGGACTTGGAACCCTTCTTGGATTTGCCACGGTGACTGTCGGCACGGGTACCTCCTCTGCTGGAGGTTCTGCCACGAAAGGGCGGGATGAACCTAGCTGCTGGTGTGTCCACTGCTGCAGGACGGAAAGGTCTAGGCACGGAAGGTAAAGCTTTAGCCTTACGTGCGGAAGATGCCATCAGATCATGGGTATCCTTCTGGATCAGCGAGGCAGCCATCCCCTTGATCAGCTCCTCCGGAAACAGACACTTGGAGAGAGGAGCAAACAACAACTCCGACTTCTGGCAAGGAGTGATCCCAGACGACAAGAATGAGCAAAGATGTTCTCTCTTCTTAAGCACTCCCGACGTGTACGAAGCCGCAAGTTCACCAGACCCATCCCGAATGGCTTTGTCCATGCAAGACATGATCAGCATGGCAGAGTCCTTATCCGAAGGGGAAGTCTTTCTGCTTAACGCTCCCAAACACCAATCGAGGAAGTTGAAGATCTCAAAAGCACGAAAGACTCCCTTCAACAGATGATCCATGTCAGAAAAGGACCAGCAAATCTTCGATCGTCTCATAGCCAGCCTGCGGGGAGAGTCAACCAGACTTGAGAAGTCGCCCTGGGCAGAGGCAGGAACTCCCAAGCCGGGGGTTCCTCTCCCGTGGCATACCAGACGCTAGATTTGGAAGCAAGCTTGGTAGGCGGAAAGATGAAAGCAGTCTTTCCCAGTTGCTTCTTGGACTGCAACCACTCTCCCATAACCCTCAAAGCTCTCTTGGATGAGCGTGCGAGGACAAGCTTGGTGAAGGCAGGAGCAGCAGACTGCATGCCCAGAGCAAACTCGGAGGGAGGAGAGCGAGGGGTTGCAGACACAAACTGTTCTGGATACAAGTCCCTGAACAAGGCAAGGACTTTACGAAAGTCTAAGGAGGGAGGCGTAGACTTGGGCCCTTCTAAGTCGGAGTGCGGTTCATCCAAATGTGCATCTTCGTCATCCGATACTCCATCATCCGAAAGCTGAGTAGGAAGTGGCAAAGGCGGAGCAGAAAGCTGAACGGCTGAATCCGGCAGCACGGGTGCATGCGTAGCTGCTGCGGATCCAACATCATGCCGCTGCTGGTCAGTCTGCGAGCTGGCAACAACAAAAGCAGAGTGCTGGTGCGTGGGAGGGACTGCCGTGGGTTGCGGAGCATGCCGTATGGGATGCGGAGCATGCCGCATGGGTTGCGGAGCATGCCGCATAGTGTCAGAACACGGCAGCTCTACAGCACCTTCCCACTGCTGATGCGGTAGCTCACGCATGTCAACGGATGGTGCAGCAAGAACATGCGTCTGGCAGGGTGGACTGCGCATCGGTGGTGGAGCTCTCACAGGTGGAGTGTGGGAGCAGGCAGCCGCAGTATCTGCTGAGCGCACAACCGCGGCAGGTTGTAGGTTAACAGGGGCAGTGTCAACCTTCTCAGCATGATACTCTTGCATGAACGCAGCAAGCTGAGACTGCATAGTCTGCAGCATGGACCACTTAGGGTCTACCGTGGTTGGAGCAGCAACAGACGGAGCAGTAGCCGGTTGTGGAACCACTCTACCTCTCTTGGGAGGTGTGCAGTCTTCGGAAGACTGCGGCGAGTCCGAACTGACCCAGTGGCTACACCTGGGCCGTTGGACTCGCTCGGAAGGGACCTTACGCTTGAGAGGTCGTGAGACCTTGGTCCATCGTTTCCTCCTTGAAACTTCTTCCACAGACGAGGGATGATAGGGCTCATTCGTCTGTATGTGGATGGGACGATCTCTGACAGAAACGTCCGCAACCACTGAGGGTACATCCGTACGCTGATCAAGGCCTGCCGAACCCTTTGGTCCTTCGACATTGCTTCTCCCCTGGGCTTGGGAGCTTGCAAGAGGTCCCGGACTGGGAGGACGACTGGCACGAACAGATGTACCCTCATGCGCAACACTGACACTGACACTTTTCACCTCACTTGCACTAACACTTCCCACTGCACTTTTCGCTTTCAGCTCTTTGACATCTGCCAAAAGCTGATTACGGTCATTAGCCAATGACTCCACTCTGTCACCAAGAGCCTGAATGGCACGCATCATATCCGCCATGGATGGCTGAGCACTAGTAGCAGGGTCGGGAGTCACCACTACAGGGGAAGGAAAAGGTTGAGGGGCATGGGGAGAGGAAAAATCAACAGAGCGAGAAGAACTCCTCCTGATCCTATCCTTCTCTAGCCTACGTGCATTTTTAAGGAATTCGTTAAAATCGAATTCCGAAAGCCCAGCGCATTCCTCACACCGATCTTCCAATTGACAGGATTTACCCCTACAATTGGAACAAACGGTGTGAGGATCTATGGAGGCCTTCGGAAGATGCCTAGTACAAGCCCTAACACTACACTGCCTGTACTTAGGGACTTGAGACTGGTCAGACATCTTGAATTGTAGAAATAGTCAAGGGGGGATTCAAAAACTAGCAAAGTTCGTTAACAATTAATCCAAATTAAATCCAAAAGCTTGCTAAGCTAATGATAAAGCTTCCTGAATAGCGAAGGCTAAAATCTAGAGCAAATACATCACCAAAATCGTGAGAAACAACTCCAGAATCAACAGCGTATCCAAGTAGGTCTTGCCGGTGGCACGACAGAGGAAAAATTGAGTTCTTGTTGACAAGAAGTACTTGAGTACCTGCTCACAGATGGCGCTGTTGTGTACACCCCCACCTGTATAGCGATCGCTGGCGTATCCCGACCTTAGATTTCTGTCGGGCAACGGAGTTGACAGCTACATGATCATCGGGTAAGATTAATATTGAAAAAAGTAAGTTGAAAGACAAAAATTAATGGCACTCCAGAATAGGCGAGGAGGGAGCGCGAAAAACACCGCTCTCCATCCGAGCCAAAAGTGAAGTGAGGTAAATCACAGGTGTGTGAATGGGAATGGGAGTGGTAGCAAGGTACCCCCCCTACCCCCCACTAATTAGCGGTGTGGATAGTTAACCGTCGCTAGATTTTAATGGCTCATCATTTCAGCTCAGCCGAAAGTATAACCCCTAATAAATAGCGTGGTTTGTATTCCAGTTACAGAACAAACAGTACAGTAGTTAACCCCTTGGGTGAAGAAGAATTGTTTGCTAATCTCAGTGTTGTCAGGTGTATGAGGACAGAGGAGAATCTGTGTATGTGTAGGCGGAGGGAAAGTGAACCGTAACTAGAGAGAAGGATCTAATGTACTGTCTGGCCAGTCAAAGGTAATAGATAGAATAGTGTGCCTGAATGTACTCTCAAGCAAGAGAACTCTAACCGAAGACAGGAGAACTCTTAACCCAAGGTAGTGGAAGACCATGGTACAGAGGCTATAGCACTAACCAAGACTAGAGAGCAATGGTTTGATTTTGGAGTGCCTTTCTCCTAGAAGAGCTGTTTACCATAGCTAAAGAGTCTCCTCTACCCTTACCAAGAGGAGAGTAGCCATTGTACATAAGCTGGCGAAAGCAATCACTTTCAGGTATCCTATCCTACACCTTGATTACTCACCCATATCCACATTTTGACAAACATCACGACAGTATATTCGTACTATATGTAATAAGATTTAAGCAATGACGCAGTCAGATAAGAAAATGTCGGCAGTCCCCATAGGGCAGGGGGCCATCACAAGGAATCACATTTGTCTTCCCAGCCGTGAGTTGCTGTAGGTGGCATGTCTTCTCTCGTATCGCAGGGTACAAAAACGGACGTCTGCATCAAGAGCCTGAAATAGTCAATATCTGATATTTTGGAATAATTGCATCACTTTTAGTAATGAATCATTTCTATTTGCTTTAAATACAGTACTGTACAGTTTACATAATTGTCATAAGGTATTTGGTGAAATAGTGACAAAATTACTTTCAAAATTCTAATATTTACTAATGTTTATTTTCAATATGATATTTTGATTATAAAATAAATTTTTGAATATACTTACCCGGTGAATATATAATAGCTGACGTCTCGGACGGCTCGACAGATTCCAAAAACTCGCGAGCGATCGCCGTGAAGGTTGCGGGTGTGACCACCAGCGCCGACTATCGGCCAGATACCGCATATACTTGTCAATTTCTCCAGTTCTTCTCAGTTCGCTGGGTCTCTATCGGGGAGGAAGGGAGGGCCTTTAATTTATATATTCACCGGGTAAGTATATTCAAAAATTTATTTTATAATCAAAATATCATTTTTAAATATTAAACTTAGCCGGTGAATATATAATAGCTGATTCACACCCATGGTGGTGGGTAGAGACCAGTATTAATACAATAAAGGCGTATATGCTCATGAGTTTTTGACAATTATATCATAAAAAAACCCACTTAAATATAGGTATCTGGTAAGGAAGCTGACTCTGACGATTACTCTGCCTTATTAGTCCGCTTTCCTCATGAAGCCCAGCCATCCTCTCAAGATGCTGAAAGACTCCCAGGAGCTGTTATATCCAGGGCGAACACCCTTATAACAGGACCTCATCAATACCCTTAATCTGGGCGCTCTCAAGAAACGACATTTGACCACCCGCCAAATCAAAAAGGGATGCGAAAGACTTCCTAGTCTTCCGTACAACCCAAGATAAGATTAAAAACATTTCAAGAGAAGATTAAAAGGATATTGGGATTAAGGGAATGTAGTGGTAGAACCCTCACCCACTACTGCACTCGCTGCAACAAATGGACCCAGGGTGTAGCAGTCCTCATAAAGAGTCTGGACGTCTTTTAAGTAAAATGAAGCGAACACCGACTTGCTCCTCCAAAAGGTCGCGTCCATAATACTTCGCAGAGACCTGTTTTGCTTAAAAGCCACCGAAGTTGCTATCGCTCTCACTTCGTGCTTCTTGACCTTAAGCAAACAACGATCTTTCTCATTTAAATGAGAATGTGCCTCCCAGATTAAAAATCTAATAAAGTAGGATAAAGCATTTTTAGACATGGGCAATGAGGGCTTCTTAACGGAGCACCATAAGGCCTCAGAACCACCTCGTAATGGTTTAGTCCGAGCCAAATAAAACTTAAGAGCCCTAACTGGGCACAGTACTCTTTCAACCTCGTTGCCTACGATTTCTGACAGACAAGGTATATCAAAAGATTTAGGCCAAGGACGAGAAGGCAGTTCATTCTTGGCCAAAAAACCAAGTTGAAGCAAACATGTGGCTTTATTTGTAGAGAAGCCGATGTTCTTACTAAAGGCGTGGATCTCACTGACCCTTTTAGCCGAAGCCAAGCACACCAAAAAAAGCGTCTTGAGGGTGAGATCCTTCAGGGAGGCTGAATGCAATGGCTCAAACCTGTCGGACATTAGGAACCTTAGGACCACGTCTAAGTTCCAAGCAGGAGTTGACATACGACGCTCCTTAGAGGTCTCGAAGGACTTAAGGAGATCTTGGAGATCTTTATTATTTGACAGATCCAAGCCTCTATGTCTGAACACAGACGCCAACATGCTCCTGTAGCCCTTAATAGTGGGAGCAGAGAGGGAGCGAACATTTCTCAGATGCAGGAGAAAATCTGCAATTTGGGCTACAGAGGTACTGGAAGAGGAAATAGAGGATGACTTGCACCACTCTCTAAAGACCTCCCACTTCGACTGGTAGACCTTGATAGTAGATGATCTCCTAGCCCTCGCGATCGCTCTGGCTGCCTCCTTCGAAAATCCTCGAGCTCTTGAGAGTCTTTCGATAGTCTGAAGGCAGTCAGACGAAGCGCGGGGAGGCTTTGATGAAGACTCCTTACGTGGGGCTGCCGTAAGAGATCCATCCTTAAAGGTAGACTCCTTGGAACGTCTACCAGCCATTGAAGTACCTCTGTGAACCACTCTCTCGCGGGCCAGAGGGGAGCAACCAACGTCAACCTTGTCCCTTCGTGAGAGGCGAACTTCTGCAGAACCTTGTTGATGATCTTGAACGGCGGAAATGCGTAAGCGTCCATGTGAGACCAGTCCAACAGAAAGGCATCTATGTGGGCCGCCTCTGGATCTGGGACTGGAGAGCAATAGGTCGGGAGCCTTTTGGTCAATGAGGTCGCAAAGAGGTCTATGGTGGGCTGACCCCAAGTCATCCAAAGACTCTTGCACACGTCCTTGTGGAGGGTCCATTCTGTAGGGATCACCTGACCTCTCCGACTGAGACAGTCCGCCAAGACGTTCAATTTTCCCTGGACGAACCTCGTCAACAGTGAGATGCCTCGATCTTTTGACCAGATGAGGAGGTCCCTTGCGATGACGAACAGTGTGTGGGAGTGAGTGCCTCCTTGCTTGGAGATGTACGCCAAGGCTGTGGTGTTGTCCGCATTCACTTCTACCACTTTGTTTCGGAGAGGACTCTCGAAACTCGTCAAGGCCAAGTGAACAGCCAACAGCTCCTTGCAGTTGATGTGAAGGCTCCTCTGATCCGACGTCCAAAGACCCGAACATTCCAGACCGTCCAGAGTCGCTCCCCAACCCAAATCCGACGCGTCTGAAAATAACACGTGGTTTGGGTTCTTGACCGCCAGGGACAGACCCTCTCGAAGACCTATGTTGCTGTCCCACCAGTTCAGGCACGTCTTTACTGGTTCGGAGATCGGGATTGAGACAGCCTCCAAAGTCTTGTTCTTGTCCCAATGGGAGTCTAGATGGAACTGGAGGGGGCGAAGGTGAAGTCTCCCTAGAGAGATAAATTGTTCCAGGGATGACAGCGTCCCTAGGAGGCTCATCCAACTTCTCACTGAGCAACGGTCTTTTCTCAGCATGAGGCGGACTTTGAGCAAGGCTTGATCTATCCTGGTGGCAGACGGAAAAGCCCGAAAAGCTAGACTGCGAATCTCCATCCCCAAATAGAGAATCGTTTGGGAGGGAGTCAGCTGAGACTTCTCTAAGTTCACCAATAGTCCCAACTCCTTTGCAAGATCCAACGTCCATTGAAGGTCCTGCAGACAGCGATGACGGGACGACGCTCTGAGCAGCCAGTCGTCCAGGTACAGGGAGGCTCGAATCCCCGATAAATGAAGAAATTTTGCCACATTTCTCATGAGCCTCGTAAAAACAAGAGGAGCAGGGCTGAGGCCGAAGCACAGTGCTCGGAATTGGTACACCACATTCCTGTATACAAACCTCAGATACGGTTGAGAATCCGGGTGTATAGGAATGTGGAAGTACGCATCCTGCAGGTCGAGAGAGACCATCCAGTCTCCCTCTCTGACCGCTGCTAGGACGGACTTCGTGGTCTCCATCGTAAATTTTGTTTTGACAACAAAAACGTTGAGCGCACTGACATCCAGCACCGGCCTCCAACCTCCTGTATGCTTTGGGACTAGGAAGAAACGGTTGTAAAATCCCGGTGACTGAAGGTCCGAGACTTTCACCACCGCTCCCTTCTCTAGCAACTGAGACACCTGCAGTTGTAGTGCCTGTCACCTTGACTCCTCTCGATACCTGGGAGAGAGGTCTATAGGAACTTTTACCAGAGGAGGTCTCCGTACAAAAGGTATTTTGTACCCCTCCTTTAGCAACAACACAGACTCTCGGTCTGCACCCCTCTTCTCCCAGGCCTGCCAGAAGTTGTTCAGTCTGGCCCCTACCGCTGTCTGAGGACGTGGGCAGTCAGACTCTGCCACGGGAGGACTTGGATCCTCTCCTCTTGCCTCTTTTACTATCGGCACGAGCGCCTCCCTTACTGGGAGCTCTGCCACGAAAGGGCGGGATAAACCTCGTTGCTGGAGTATCGAGCTTGGGTCTTACGACATAAGATGATGAAGGAGCAGCCTTGCGCGCCGATGTAGCCATCAGGTCGTGGGTATCCTTCTGCACCAGAGAAGCTGCAATATCCTTGATCAACTGCTGAGGAAACAAGGCAGATGACAACGGGGCAAAGAGAAGCTCTGACCTTTGGCAGGGAGTTACTCCTGCCGAAAGGAACGAGCAAAGAGTCTCCCTCTTCTTAAGGACTCCTGCCGTAAAGGTAGCAACGAGCTCATTAGAGCCATCACGGATAGCTTTGTCCATGCAGGACATAATTAGCACGGATACATCACGGTCGGCCGAAGAGATCTTCCTGCTCAAGGCTCCCAGCGACCAATCCAAGAAGTTAAAAACTTCAAAGGCCCTGTAAACCCCTTTGAGGAGATGATCAAGGTCCGAAGAGGACCAGCAAACTTTAGAGCGTCTCATGGCCAGGCGATGGGGAGAGTCTACGAGGCTTGAGAAGTCTCCCTGGGCAGAGGCAGGAACTCCCAAGCCGAGAACTTCTCCCGTGTCATACCAGACGCTCGCTCTAGAAGCCAGTTTAAAAGGGGGGTAAGCAAAGGCTGTCTTCCCCAAACTCCTCCTGGTGATCAACCAATCGCCTAGTAAACGCAAAGCTCTCTTAGAAGAGCGAAAGAGCACTAGCTTAGTAAACGACGGCGTCGAAGTAGCTAGGCCTAGCGTAAACTCTGACGGAGGCGAACGAGGAGCAGCAGTTACAAAATGGTCAGGAAACAGTTCCTTAAAAATCAGCATGATCTTTTTAAAATCAAGAGAGGGCTGAGCAGCTTTAGGCTCCTCTCCGTCTGACAAAGTCCCCAAAGGAATATCAGTTGGAAGGGGATCAGCGACTTCCTCATCCGACGGAACCTCGTCCGACAACTGCCGAGTCTCATGATACGGAGAGACATGCCGAGGAGGCAACGCTTGACAGGCAATGTCAACAAGCAACGGAGCAGCAGTAGCAGAAGAGGAAGCGACGTCACGACGCTGCTGAAAGGACTGAAAGTCCTGAGACTGACCAACAACAACAGCTGAAGTTGATTGACGCTCGACGTCACGTCGGACCTGCATTGACTGCAGAGTCTGAGCAGGCAAAACAACCTCCGACTGCGGTGACTGACGCTCAACGTCACGTCGAGGCAACGGAGCCGGTCGGCGAACGTCAGTGCAGGGCTGCGGCGGCAGCAGCTGAACGTCAGTCCGAGACTGCAGCAAAGGAGGATCCATGTCACGTGACTGACGTGAAAGACTAGGCACACGACTAGCATCACGTTTCAAAGCACTAGAAACGTCAGCACTAACGTCAAGCGGACGAGTGAATACTCGTTTGGGCGGCTGAAGGCCGGAGTCACGTTCAGCGCACTGGCGACTCGTAAGCAAAGGATCATCGCGAACCTGCTCAACGTCATACTCTTCCATAAGGGAGGCAAGCTTAGACTGCATGTCCCGCAGGACAACCCACTTTGGGTCAACGGGAGTCGGAACGGGCCGTGACGTCGGTAACGTCTGCGTTGGCAAAACATTGCCTCTACCGCGACCCTCGGACCCCGTGTTACGCTTGCGCTTAACAGGCGAACAGTCATCCGACGACTGCAAAAGGTCAGAGCTGCCCCAGTGGCTACAGCCAGGACGCTGGACCTGTCCTGAAGGGACTGACTTTCGCTTCAAGGGTCTAGAAACCTTGCGCCAAGGTTTCTTGTGCGATAAGTCTTCGGAGGACGAGGAGAACATAGTCTCACCCGTCTTATGGTAAGGGCGATCTTGACGAGAAACGTCCGATACCAAAGAGGGAACGTCTGTACGTTGGTTTACGCCTCTCGCCCCCTTAAGTCCTACGACATTACTTCTCCCTGGTGCAGGGGAGCCTGAAAGAGGTCTCGGACTAGGGGAGCGACAAGCACGAACAGACGAACCCTCGGTCGCAACACTAAACACACTTTGCGCACTTATCACTTTATCACTACGATTTTCTGTTTTACCACTCTGACACTTCAACAACTTAACATCTGCCATGAGTTGGTTACGGTCCGATGCTAAGGACTCAACTTTTTCGCCTAAAGCTTGAATCGCTAGAAACATATCCCGCATGGACGGTTCATGAGTGCTAGTAGGGGGTTCAGGAACAACTACTACCGGGGAAGGATTAGGTTCAGGGGCATGGGAGGAGGAAAATTCCAAAGATCTAGAGGAGCTTCTCCTCACCCTATCTCTCTCAAGCTTACGAGTATATTTGTCATACTCAAGCCAGTCGAATTCCGACAAGACCACGCACTCCTCACACCGATCTCCTAATTGGCAGGATTTACCCCTGCAATTAGAACAAACAGTATGAGGGTCGATAGAGGCCTTGGGAAGACGTTTGTTGCAATCCCTCGCACACTTGCGATATACAGGAGAAGGGTCAGCCATTTTGAACAATCAGAGAAAATCCAAGTCAAAACCAAATTCATCAACAATAAACACCAGCCAAAAAAAGGGTTTCAAGAGTTTAATTGAAGAAAACACCCGACACAGCGAAAGCCAATAAACAACAAAAATAAAGTACTTCACCAAATCGGTCGAAAACTCAAGGTCATAAGCGAGCGGAACCAACTTGTCGACAAGACCGACAGAGAAGAACTGGAGAAATTGAAAAGTATATGCGGTATCTGGCCGATAGTCGGCGCTGGTGGTCACACCCGCAACCTTCACGGCGATCGCTCGCGAGTTTTTGGAATCTGTCGAGCCGTCCGAGACGTCAGCTATTATATATTCACCGGCTAAGTTTAATATTTAAAAATTATAGTATCACCATATCATCATTCTTTTTATTATTATTATTATTATTATTATTATTAAAGTACTTCAGTAAAAGACCCTATTTATGTCTATTTGAATAAATTAATGATTGATAATTATTTGGCATCATAACATCAATGGTCATTAGAAACTTGAGAAAAAACAAGGTGAAAACTAAAAATCCCAAATACTAAAAGTAATTCGTATTTTCCTAAACGTACAAACCAGTCATTTAATAGGACACTGATTCGAGCACAGCTGGAACTTGGCTGTTAAAACTCATAACAAGGTATCGGCAGTAGCCAGTAATTAGCGGCCGGTGGTGGAAAACCCTCCGCCACCCTGAAGGTATTCTGGAAGTCGGGTAACGCTAAGTACACTGCTTTCATATCTAAGTAGTTTATACCAAACTTGTTCTCTGGTGTCCATAATCCTGACATGTTTTTCCCTTTGAAGATGGATAGCCTTTGGCGAGAAGCATCCGAGAACAGGAAGAAGTCTACAGGCTGGGCTTGTAGAAACTTTATGGCCAATTATTCTTTTCAATCCAACAGGAAAGGTCTAACTTTACATCATGTGGAATTCTCAATAGAGCAGATGAAGAGCCAGATGATTGGGACAACTGGCTCTTTAAATCCCACTGCACTGATCGGAGATGCATTTTTCCTAAGAGCAATAACTTTACTGGAAAAGCTAGATGCACAAGAAGTTTCTGTTAAAGGTGCGGACTTGTTGAAGTCGTCTATAACGTTTACAAAACTTCCAGAAGACAAAAATTACTGCCAGATCTTTGCTCAGACTGCATCTATAACCTTTAAAACCTTTATAGATAACTAAAATTACAGCCAGATCTTTACTCTGGATTCTGTCTGCGGATGAAAATACAGTACTCTGGCTTCGACCAAGTCTAGGTCCTTGCCAAGGTACCAATAACGACACTGATGTTTAAGACTTGAGTCCCCATAATTTAGCCTGATCCCTAGATCTCAGCAAAATTTGAGATCCTCAATGAGGATCAGTCGAGCCTTTGAGTATGCCAGTAACAGTCACTCGTCCAGGTAATGTAAGACTCTGATTCCCATGGCGTGTGCCCAAGAGACCAGAGTGAAGACCTATGGAGCTGTTGACAGGCTAAAACACAGCTCTTTGAAATGGTAAAGCTTTCCTTGAAAGGAGAACAGGAAACACTTAATTGACCCCAGGTAGACTTGGATCTGGAAGTATACGTTCAGTAGGTCTATGGACAAAAGGAAGTAGTTAAGACGAACTGTCTGGATAACTATGCTTGGAGTTTCCGTCTTGAATAAGGTCTGTAAAAAGAAACTGTTCAAGCGGGAAAGATCTATGACGGGTCTCCAACATCCCATCAGTTTCTCCATTAGGAAATGGTTGCTCAAAAAACCTAGAGATCCTTCTATGATTTTCTTGATAGCATTCGTCTCCGTCCTCTTTAGCACATCTTCTCGTAAGAGAAGGTCTCTCCGGGAACTCATCGAAGCCTTGATCAGAGAGGGGATACAGTCCATGAACGGGACGCAATACACTGAACGGAGCACTTCTAACGCCAAAGGTTCTGCCCCGTCAGCCTGCTGCCTTGTCCAATGGTGGTAGCAGGGGGACCTGCCATCCCTAATGATTACCTCTACATCCTAGGTTCCTTATAACCGAGAGATAGCCTCTGCATCGAAAGGAAGTTGAGGGAACTGACTATCTTTTCTATTGTTGAGCCCGGTCTGGTTTAGGGAGCAGACGATGCTGAGGAGCCTATTTCATGGGGGATGGTCTAGGCATGGTATGAGGAGCTGATAAACATGATGCAGCTGCTCTTCTTTAAAAATGACGCCTGGCTAGTTTTTCTAATGTTGCAGCCATTATGCAGGTGGAAAAAGTTGGGTGGTCTATAACATTGGCATTTCTTGGTGTTATAGTGTCTGTAGCCATCATTTATCGGGTGAAGTTTGCCGCGATAGCTTCCCTCCTTTTTAGGACATAATTACCACACAGAAAAGCACACTGGTGAAGCATAAACTCCAGAGCTTTTACCCCAGAACGGACAAGTTCTTCACTATGCTTCCGGACATCAGGTTCCGAAAGGTTCTCGGATACTGCATATTAAGACACTGCTCCTCATATAGCTGCAGCTCCTAAGTCCTGCCGTTATGCAGTAGATAAAGAAGCTGTTTGATGGATCAGCCGCTCCTAGGGGGTACCCGGTAAAAGGCCAGCCACGTCTGGGTCAATAGACAAAGGGTTAGGATGTGCTCCTGCAGATACGTAAACCCTATACAGTACAATACTGATGGGACAGTGCAGGCGGAGATAGTATTATCATTATTATTATTATTATTATTATTATTATTATTTTTATTATTATTATTATTACTTGTTACACTACAACACTAGTTTGAAATGCAGGATGCTATAAGCCCGAAGCCTCCAACAGGGAAAATAACCCAGTGAGGAAGGGAAACAAGGAAATAAACTATATAAGATAGACTTGACATCTAATAGACCTCAGGGAGTTTTCTGCATCTAAAATTGGTTTATTCAGCAAAGATAAAGTGTCCTTAGCTTGCTTCAATAGGGGATTGTCAAACTCATAACAGGCACTTTGAGGTTTGAAGGGCCTGGAGAAAATTATTGTCCAGCACACTGATTGGGTAGGTTCTTGCTTGGGAATGAGCTTAGTGCTCTTATTCCTTTCTGGAGATCTGGAATATTCATATTAATACTCTCTGGGGACACTGGTTCATAATTAGATGGCAGAGCAATAATCAATTCTGTAGTTCTCATTTAGTCTGTGTCTATGCTAAGCATAAGATGTCACAGGGGAACTAGTCCACTGGCATTTGAAAACTTGTGACACGCAATGTTGCGAAGTAAATTGATACAGTACATTGGTTTAGGGTTTTCTGGCATCTTGACATACAAGGAGGTAGAAGGAACAACTTTCGAGAAAGGTGGATAAAGTTATCTACCTTGTTTCCAGTCATTAGATGGAGGCCAAGGTCTAATCTCTAACACTAGAGAGTCTTCCTCATAATTCTGAGGATTAGATATATAACTCTCTAGAAAGCAATTGTCCTAGGGAGGATATCGCTCTAGAATTATGCGTAATGGCATGATAGAAGATGTAGGTTCAGTATGGGTTGCAGCTCATTCTGCTGACAGGCCAAGAACGCAGAGCGTTCCAATAGAAATACGTGTGGACGCTTTCCGTAATTTAATGGCTGATTACGTGAATTGGACATTTTCTTGACCTTTGACCTTGACCTTCCAAAATTTAATCACTTTGAGCTTTTTACATAAGTTAATCCCTGAAAGTTTCATTACTCTATGTATGTTCACAAATACATACACACATTACAAACACACAACCAGTGGGTAAAACATAACCTCCTTCCAACTTCATTGGCGGAGGTAATAATGGGGTGAATACATACTTAATAAAAGGGAGAGAGAGTTGTAGCTTTGCATTCCAGCCTCGGTTAAAACATCCGACTCGGGTTCCGATTTCCATTACCACGCACGTTAACATTTCAACTTGTCGTTATTAACAATATAAAAAAAAAGTGCTTCAATTAAATCGTACATTACATCGAGAACAAGGGGCCCTTGCATATCACCGGCCAGTTCCTCCCGCGTTTATAGTAAATGGACACCAACTAACCCAAACTTCCATCACCTAACCTAACCTACGAGCCGTGTC
Organism: Palaemon carinicauda; assembly: GCF_036898095.1. Lineage (NCBI taxonomy): Eukaryota > Metazoa > Arthropoda > Malacostraca > Decapoda > Palaemonidae > Palaemon > Palaemon carinicauda. The sequence goes on from NC_090756.1 coordinate 2,506,135, forward strand.
CTTACCTACTTACCTAACAGGGGAGGGGATAACAACCCCATGCAAAACCCCCTTACACTGGCCGCTATCATACATGCGACACGAGAATAATTAACCAAGAGGTTTATTATTATTATTATTATTATTATTATTATTATTATTATTAAAGGCTAAGCTACAACCATAGTTGAAAAAGCACAATGCTATAAGCCCAGGGGCTCCAACAGGGAAAAAGAGCCAGTGAGGAAAGGAAACAAAACTAAATTTTTTTTATATTTATACTGTTTGAAAAATACAGAGCCTTTTTTTTTTTAGTAAGATATGACTGAAAACCACATTTTGAAAAGGAAATAAACACAAAAATAACAACTTAACCTAACCTATCAGCCATATCCTTACAAATTTACCTATCAGGTGGGCTACGCCCACCTTTTAACTGCCGTATCCCTCTGCCTCAATTGGAGTTTGTTTCACTTATAGTATTTAAGATAAAGATTAAACATTTTTGTCATTAAAATTATTAATTTAATAAGATTAATTTAATTTTGGGAGTTAAAATGTCCTAATATTGTATTATATACTAAAAATGATTTTATCTAGGGTGGAATATGAAGTGAATAAGGGATTTAAACCAATATAAAATATAAAAAAATAGATACATATATATAAAACAAAATAATGAATAGGAAATATATTTATGGTTCATATATTTAACTAAAAATAATATATAATTAGAAATACAAATTAAAAGCCAAAATTTAATATATATTGTCTTCGAAAATTACATTTTAGACTTCGGACATTTTACGTTAGTTTTAATAATAATTACCTAACATAATAAAGATAGTCTTTTGCCAGATTAGGGATAGGTAAGGTAACAGTAGGTAAGATAAGGGTGGGTAAAATGAGGTTAGGTATTACAATAGTAGAGTCATTTGAAAATCTTGTTTTCGTCATTAGGTTTGTTTCTGCATTATTGCATTTTCTAATCATATTAAGAATACAAGATACGTCTTTTGTGAACCTCTACTGCTAAATCTACTCTGAGGATAGTCTACTCTGGCAGGAAATTACCAACCTCGAAACAAATATAGGGCTAGGCTATAAAATACAAATATCAGGCTAGTCACAAAAAAATACCGCATCAACTGTTAGAATATTAGAATATCAATGAAGTTATAGCATATCACCTTCACAGTAATGGGAAAAAGAAGAGTTGTACGGCAGAGTTCAATATATCTGGCAGTGTTAATTCCTTGTTGCAATGGGGTAATGAGTGACCGATGGGAGGCACAGTGTTGCCAGTGGGGCGTCTAAAACTCCCCAAAACTCGTGATAAAAAATCCCCAAAACAACCTAAATATCCCCATGTCCACGAATATATTTTCTTCTGATCCTGTAGGATATACGAAATCAGTATAGAAATTACCTAATTTACTACATATAAGTGCACGCAAACTATTTACAACAATATAAATGTTTAATCATCTCTATCTCTTCATAAAAATTTATACTGAATATCCCCATCGGACACCCATAATCAACAAATCTAGGGATAAATCCCCATATCTGGCAACACTGGGGAGGCAGAGGAGATGAGATCCAAATATTTCAGTTCAGGTTCTGTGGTGAGGCATAGCCTTTACAACGGCGCCTCTAACGTTTATCTTCTTGTACTGTTTTGTCTTTTCTAACGCATTAGGTTTAATACTTCTTTTTACTTCTTTATATTTGTTTCACTAAATAAAAATAATCCTACTATTTTCTTTAGGTCGTCGTCGTATGGTTGTTGTAGCTCAATTACTTCATTCCTTTCTTTTCTTTATTCCTGGCAAAATAACAAAAAATGTATCAAATCTTCCTCCTCATTTTCACAAAAACTACAGTTTATATCCCCCCATTGTGTCTATTTACAATATTTAGTTTTAACGTATTAGTTCTTACTCCAAAAAGTATCACTGATTGTCATAAATTAACTCTTCTTTAATTTCTTTTTTCCATGTTCTATACATTTCTAAGCTCACTTTACTTTCTATTTCTTCTTTCCACTTTTCAGTATCCCACTTTCTGGTTTCCGTTTTTATTTCTGCCTTGGTTCACCAAAACAGTTCCAACAATGTTCAGCTAATTTTTAATTTTTAAGCGTTTATTTTAATTGCTTATTCTCCAATCTCAATTATCTGGAACATATTATTAAACTAAAATATGCACTGAATTGCTAGTATAAAATAGAACTAGAGCTAGTACTAGTAACGTTGATAATAGCAGAATAAATTATTATTATTGAAGGATATGTAGAAAGACTTCGAAAGGGGTGAGGGAAAGAGATAATCTATTTTTTAAGTAGATCACAATTAATGAAAATAACTTTTTAATTATATAACTTGATACTAATTGAATTATAATTTGTACTTATATGTATTCAATCCAATTTTCTATTGGTTGACTAAATATGAAATAATATATGTAACTCGTCCTGTCTTCTTTCGACTTATTAATAACCTATACATGTTTCAATAATAATTATCTTTTTTTCTACTATTAACATTATTTCTGTTAGTTCTAATACACTGTGAGAGAGAGAGAGAGAGAGAGAGAGAGAGAGAGAGAGAGAGAGAGAGAGAGAGAGAGAGAGAGAGAGAGAGAGAGAGAGAGAGAATGGTTGGTAGTTTTGTTAAACTAAAACTGCCTTAAGTATTATAAGATAGGTGGTTATATGAAGCCTGGCGTGGACCTCTGGACCATGAACATCACATGCCCATTTTTTATATCATATTCACCAAAGTCGTAATTATAGGCCTTCAGATATTCAAACACCAGCCCTTCTTCATCACTCAACCTCCTTGGAGTTAATAGGAATAAACGCAGTAATAATTAGGTCCACCGAAAAAAAAAACAACAACAACAACAACAACCTACAGTAGGCTACTAATACGAAAAGTTTTTGTTTATGAGGTAGGCCTAAACGTGAACTCTTTTATCAACCAGTTCACATTAGCATCATATTCAATTGATTGTTCTGACATATGTAGAATATTTTATAAATTAACCTATATAAAAAATAAAATATTAACCTTTACTTTTACTTTTAGGGGTTTATTTCTCGCCCTCTATCAGACACTAAGAGTCTGTTCAGGCGGGCCTTGATGTGTGAAAATAATTTCTTTCCAGTTTATATTTTGCTCTGTATCTTTTCAGTTATTCGCTAGCACTTGCATCCAGGCTTAATAGTTTTCAGATCACTATTATAACACTTTCCAAAGAGGTAAGTTTTCAGGTTTTTCTTGAAAGCTGCCACATTTTTGCTATTCTTGACATCAAGTGGAAGGTCGTTCAAGAGTTGGTGCAGCATAACAAAAATTTCTTCCTCCTATTGCATGACTCACACTAATTTCGAATAGTCTATATGGGTCATCAGCATGTCTAACTCTTACAGCAGCGCTAGTAGCTTGAGGGTAGTGGACCAAGCAATCACGAAGATATTTAGGCTTATCACTTGTAAGTGCTTTGTGAGTCAACAAACAAATCTTAAATTCAATTCTAGCCTTAACAGGTAACCAATGTAGATCGATTCAACTACATGATAAGGAAGCTCATTCCACAACCTGGTCACAGCTGGAATAAAACTTCTAGAATACTGTGTAGTATTGAGCCTCACCTTGGAGAAACCTGAGCAATATAAATATATCGAAATAGATATATTGTCATAATATATAGTATATAATATAAACCAAAATAAACGGTTGCCTGTCCAATATATTCTCTACCAGTAAGTAATTTCTTAAGTTTTCCAACGGTGACTGACACGAACAAGGTAGAGCGTTTGAATTTTGACACTACGTGACACAATCAAGTGTGTCGTTTCTAGTGGGTGCCACCCACTTCATGGGTGTGTCAAAAGGTGTCGGAGGAACTGAAGAAAATAGATAGATTTAGAAAAGCCACTGAGGAAAGAGCCTGAAATGTAGATTATTTTCCGGAGAGAGAGAGAGAGAGAGAGAGAGAGAGAGAGAGAGAGAGAGAGAGAGAGAGAGAGAGAGAGAGAGAGAATAACCACAGAGTTTGACGTAAACCATTTCAGTTTTATTAAAGTTCTATTTCAGCTCTGTAGTTGTTGAACTTTTTCTGAAGTTCAAACAAGATTTTATAGTTTTTTTTATCAAGTGCAACTCATTTCATAGTGTAACTGTTTCGTCTTATTTCTTTTTTCATTGGATGTTTTGCTTATAAAATATATTTCTAGCTTTCGATTATTTGTTAATAATAATATTGAAAAATATAATAATCCCTTCAGTCATTATTTACTTATAACAATAACTATAACAACATAAAAGAAAGATATAATTTGACTAATAATTATAATAATAAAAATAATAATAATAATAATAATAATAATAATAATGTTCTTGAAGTATTTTATTTTTAGTAACTTATTCATTTTTTTGTTTCATTTCCTCACTGGACTATTTTTCCCTGTTGGAGCCTTTGGCCTTATAGCATCTTGCTTTTCCAACTATGGTTATAACCTAGCTTGTAGTAATAATAATAATAATAATAATAATAATAATAATGATAAAAATAATGATAACAATAAAAATAATAACAATAATGATGTTAATAATAATAATCATAATAATAATAATAATAATAATAATAATAATAAAGAATAATTTTAATAATAATAGTAATAATAACAATAATAATAATAATAATCATCATCATCATCATTATAATAATAATAATAATAATAATAATAATAATGACTAAGATCCACTCCCCTGAGCCCCCCCCCCACCCCCACCCCCACCCCAAAAAAAGACAATGCATAACACAGGATACCTCTGCCTGCTTTCCCAGTGATTTATACGAAGGACTTTGCTTGCTTTCTCCCTGGCTCCTAAAATATTGCCCTGTTCCATTCTCTTCCTACTGGGGCCAAACTGACTGTGTCCTTCTCCTCCGAAGGAGTCAAGTTTCTTTCCCCCCCCCCCCAGAAGATTAATGTCAGTCCAGTTTTAAAAACTAGTTCGGACGTCTGACCTTCCCCCAGGTGATGTATAGTCAGCTTAAGTTATTTCGATATTTTGTGTTTTCATGCGAGAGTGATCTATGTTGGGGCCCTAGGTCATAATTTACTTAAGAGGGTGAACAAGAAGTGGTGATATACTTCCCAGGGTGGGGAGGGGAGGATATATTTCTACTTGGCTAGAGGATACTAGATACGCAGTATTCTAGAAGTTTCATTCCCGCTGTGACCAAGTTGTGGAATGATCTTCCTAATCGGGGAGTTGAATCAGTTGAGCTTCAAAGATTCAAAGTTGCAGCAAATGTTTTTATTTTGACCAGGCTGACATGAGTCTTCTTATAGTTTATATATGACATATCTGTTTTGACGTTGTTAATAGTTTATAAATGACATATGTTTTGACGTTGTTAATAGTTTATCTAGGACATATCTGTTTTGACGTTGTTAATAGTTTATATAGGACATATCTGTTTTGACGTTAACAGTTTATATATGACATATCTGTTTTGACGTTGTTAATAGTTTATGGATGACATACCTGTTTTGACGTTGTTAATAGTTTATTTAGGACATATCTGTTTTGACGTTGTTAATAGTTTATATATGACATATCTGTTTTGACGTTGCTAATAGTTTATATATGACATATCTGTTTTGACGTTGTTAATAGTTTATGCATGACATATATGTTTTGACGTTGTTACTGTTTTTAGAATGATTTATTGTTAATTTGTTCTCATCATTGATTTATTTCCTTATTTCCTTTCCTCACTGGACTATTTTTCCCTATTGGAGCCCTTGAGCTTATAGCATCTTGCTTTTCCAACTAGGGTTGTAGCTTGGCTAATAATAATAATAATAATAATAATAATAATAATAATAATAATAATAAAAGATGAGGGCAATTTTACTACAAGTGATACGAGAAGTGTAGTTTTTAATTCCAGTAACAATTTAGTTTTAAAGATTTTAGATTGGCTTTTAATTATTGGCCTGAAAGGTATAACAGTTCGATTTTGCTGGGTTCCGGCACATGTAGGTGTGTCTGGAAATGAGGAGGTAGATTTACTGGCAAAGAATGCTGCAGCCGAGTTGCTACCAAGAAGGTATCCCATTCTCTGTAATGATTTTTTTTTTTTTTACCGGCAATTAAGAATTTTATTTATAATAATTGGCAACAGCATTAGAATAATTTAACTGAAAATAAGATGAGAGAAATTGCGAATGTTATATCCCCTTGGAGGTATAATTTGATGCCCCGAAAATGGGAGACTACTTTTTGTCGTCTCCGCATTGGTCACACTCGGACAACACACGAGTTTCTGCTGGCTGGCCAACACCAACCATATTGCAACGATTGTTTGATACCCTTGACAGTGAGGCATTTGTTGACTGAATGCCCCACTTATAGCACAGAAAGAAATAGATATCTGTTTGAGGCTCGAGGTGAGGATGGCCGGTTCATCCTTGCCAAGATTCTTGGACATGATGTGTCGTACAATTTTTAGCTTTACTTCAGAAGCAGGTCTTCTGGAAGCTATTTAACTTTTATAACATATTTACCTTTCTGGTTTTAATTGAATATTCTTTTCTTTATTTATAATAAAACTATATCGGCGTCAATGACCTTCGATGTTAGGATGCCAAAGAACTTCAAATCCTTCATTCATTCATTCTTCATCCCCACCGTTACCCTTACATTAAGGGGTCGGTTGCTTGATGCGACCTCTCTAATGCCTTCTATCACACTGATCTTATTCCACCAAACCTCTTCTCTCCATATCCTCCTTCACCTTATCTCGCCATCTAATTCTCTTGAATTTACTTTGATTGAATGAAGAAATAGAATAAATCTCTATGAACTAAAGGAAGATTTATTAAACTAATATAGAACTAAAGGGAGAGTTATGGAAAAGGATAGGATAAAACTTTGTAAATTAAAGTAAGATTTATTGATTAAATTTGTATAGAATCAAGGAAGAGTTATGGAATAAATCTCTGTAAATTAGAGGAAGATTTATTGATTACACTAATGTTCAAATTAAGGAAGATTTTTGGGGAAAACTCAGTAAAATAAAGGAAGATTCAATAATTAAACTAACGTAGAACTAAAGGAATTATGATAAATAATCAAGAATTACGAAAGAATTAAAGGTTTTATAGCATTGATTTTAGAAAATGGAGGATTCAAAATTTTATCTTTGCAAGTTGTTAAAACGTTAGATATTAATAGTAATGTTTTAAATATATATATATATATATATATATATATATATATATATATACACATATAACGTATATATACATATTATGCATTCCTAGTCCACTGCAGGATAAAGGCCTTAGACACGTCCTTCCACTCGCGTCTGTTTATAGTCTTTCTATACTCGCAAATTTTCTTAGTTCGTCAACCCATCGTCTTCTCTTCCTTCCCGGGCTTTGCAATCTCTAGGGACCCATCCTAATATAGTTAATGTTTATTTATTATAAACTATTCTCATTAACTCAACCGTTACAGGTCCGTCCAATTCTCCTGCTGGTTCTCCTGACGGCGACGTCGAAAGCCGAGGGCAATCCCGACCCGTCACCTCGCGCTTCGACCAGTCCTGATCCCCAGCCGGAGCGGGTGGTCCTAGGGGAGCATCCTGCCGAACACGACGACGACACGGCGGTGAAGAGAGGTAGGATTCAACAGGGCTCACTTACGAAATGGGAAAAGGCTTTGGTAAAGTTTTGTAAGGGAAGGGATATTTGATAAAGTTGATAAAGGAAGTGACATTTGACTAAGGTGGTAAAGAAATTGACATTGGGGGATTTTGATAAATTAAGTACCATTGGGAAGGTTTGTATGGGAAGTGATATTTGATATAGTTGATAAAAGAAGTGACATTTGACTAAGGTGGTAAAGGAAGGGATATTGGGGTATTAAGACATATGAAGTGCCATGGGAAGTAACATTTGACTATGTTGATAAAAGAAGTGACATTTGATTATGTTGATAAAGGAAGTGACATTTGATAAGGGTGTTAAAGGAATTGACTGTTGGGGGATTTTGATAGAGGCAGTGTCATTTAGTAAACTTTCGTATGGGAAGTGACTTTTGAAAAAGTGGATAAAGGAAATTTCAATTGGAAAGGGTGGTAAAGGAAGTAACATTTGATAAGGGTGGCAAAGGAAGAGACATTTGATAATGTTGGTAAAGGAAGAAAGTGAAACTAGGTAAGCGTGGCAAAGGAAGTGGCCTTTCGCATTGCTATGAAGGAGATGACATTTTCTAAGGGTGGCAGAGAGAGTAGCATTTTATGACGGTGGTCAACGGTGGTACAGGATTACCATCAATATGACCTTCAACATAACTTTTGAAACTAGAAAAGCACTCTGAGAGTACAAACCTCCGCCACGGCAACTTATTTATCGAAACTAGCTTGCCTTTCCCAGAATCAATTTAGACTGTAGGCGTATGTGAGGTCTGAGTGACAACCATGTGCGAACTTGGGATTAAGGTTAGGGTTAACTCGGTCGACCTTTTGCGCCACCTTGACCTTGACCTTTGATCTTGGACTTTCAAAATTGAATCACTTCCACGTCCCAACATAATTAATAACTGAAAGCTTCACTACTCTATGAGTAAAATTATGGCCAGGAAGTTGTTCACAAACAAATAAACGGACAAACAGCGGTGAAAACATAACCTCCTCCCAACTTCATTGATGGAGGTATCAATAATAGATACATTCATTACATCACGAGCTCTGACAATTCTTCGTCGGTAATTACGATAATAGAAGATGAATAGTTCATGTTTCATTCATGAACTTGATCTCCTTACTACGAAGACTCCTCTTGTGACGTCACGAGATTCTAAACGGCTTTTTAATTATGTTTGTCCTTTCTGATTCAACTTTCTCTTTATATGAAATTTAGCTTTTTCTTGTTGTTCTGTTTA